>NC_079459.1:37332114-37402114 GCF_903798145.1 Danio aesculapii | reverse complement strand
TGGGAAACACCCATACACACTCATATACACACACACACAGTCATACACTAGGGCCACCTTAGTTTATTCAATTCACCTAAAAATAGTCAAATGAAATAAAACAAATATTGAATCAATAATCCAGAAACAAAAGTGAAACCTGCAGTTGCATATATAGGATTGTTGCATCAGTTTGACATCTTATAAACACCAGATGGCCTCAAAGTACTGAAATATGTTTAAAAAAGAAGCTCAAATTCAAGCTACAAAACGACACATTTATTATTTTACTCAGTTCCTTCAACAGCAGTTCCCAGATCCCTGTAGTCTTTGAAAACCTGGTTATACTGTAGTTTTTACACCTGATGTAGAAAGGTCAAAAGTAATAAAAAAGTAATCCAGTCATAGAGATTGCCATAATGTAAATAAAATTGCTGAAAAGTGCTGTCTGTGAGTAGAAAATGGTCAAACTGTAGTGAAATACAGCATATTCTTCAACTACAAGACTAAACACGTTGTACTCTCTCTTTTCTTCAGTATGGTTCAGTGAATTATGAGCTGTACGCCATCATTAATCACTATGGTACATCCAGGAGTGGCCATTATTATGCTGTCATTAAAGATCAGAGGGGAAACTGGTACAGATTTGATGATCGATATGTTACAAAGGTGAGTTCTGCTTTTATTTTGTAGAGATTTACTGGACACTAAAGAGGATGGAGGGTATTGAGGATACAGTCAAACATACAAATGCATTCATAATTTGATGTTCTGCACTGAGCAAGAAACAGTACATCTTGTATTTCAGCACAGAAGAGTAATTAAATTTTGAATTTCTTCAAGTTTTCTGTTGAACGATTCTCTGATTTCAGGTTTTTCCAAATTACCACCATCAGAGGATCAGTGACATGTGTGACAGGTAGTGTTATTTCAAGACTCAAATCTGAGAAATTAGAATCACTAAAGAAGCTAGTTAGTGAAACGTCCATCACTAAACAATGACTGTCAGTCTCAGAGCAATAGCAGCCAGTAAATGTTTGATTTAATAATATGGGCTTACACAATACTTTTTCATGTATAACACAACATTTCTTATTTGTGCTTCTAGCTCGGCTTATTTACTGATGTACCGAAACGGTGAGTTGACTCATGTTGTATTAATCTGTAAATTAGTTTTGGTTAAAAAGTTACTTTAAATTGGAGTAAATGAAACCAATATTATTGGGACAGGTTCCTCAGAATTTATTATTTTACTTGTACTTAACCTTTGATTCAGTAGATTACTTGTAACTAAGTGAAACCAGATTATAGAGTGAACAATAAGCCTTGTAATAAATCTAGGCCTGGAGTAATGGCTCCTAAATGTTGTCTTCTGATCAGAAAATGAAGCGTGAACTGATGCTTTAATGTCTAACATCTTATTTTTTTAATGGCTAAAACAATTACATGGACTAAATGCAAACAAATACATAACAGTGTGTCTTTGGTGTGAAATAATTATCAGAAAACATCTGACCAAGGAATTTGACCACTGTCAGAGTCAAATATTGTAGAGTGCTATGGAAAAATATATGGTAGATTCCATCAGTGCCAGTGGCCTCATGGGCAGCACCCCAATACCTAGCATGGTTATGCATTATACAACCCAATATGTAAAATCTGAACTGTTCTATCACAATTAGGACAAATATGTCAAATCCACCCTTTAAAGCTTTACATTTTAAATGTAAATCTGCCATTTTAGTAGCTGGTATGCAGACCTGAGATAAAGTGACATCACACTGGGCTGTATTCCTGAACACTTCAACTTGAAGCACTGTTTCTGAAGTACTGTACATGGGAAAACAACAAATGAAGAGGAATATTTTTTACCATAATGTAATATTGAACTTTGAATTGGAATGTATTTATTGTTGCATGCACAACAATACACTGACTTTGAAAGGAAACATTTTGTGTCAGGCTTTAGCAAAGTATTTTACACCTGCAGTCCCTGGACAATGCACACTGCACCATTTTGAATGAATTATGTAAAGAATACTAATGGAGCTGTTTGATTATTAGTTATTAATGCACACCTGAGGTGGTGAAGTGGTCAAGCGGAGTGTCTGTTACTCCTCAGCTGTGCATTATTCTCTAATAATGCACACCCACAGGTGATTATATCTCTCCTCTGGTCGCCAGCACCGCTGCTGATCCACTGTTGAGATGTTGTATGTTGAGATTTTATTTGTCAGGTGTTTGTCCTGTGTGTAGAACTAGTGTCCTCCTCCACATCTCCTCCTCCTCCTGTTGTGTTCTGCTGTGATTTCTGACCGTTGTCACTGTGAATAACTAATCATTCAGTGGAGGGATATGGAGCTGCTTTAAACCTGCCGGAACTACTATAGCTGTAGCTTTATCTGACAATAACCAAACACCTTAGAGTGACCAGCAGCCAATCAGAATCCAGCATTCAGCAGTATTACAGTATTGTAGTATGAATAGACAATAGACTATGTACACATAATTGGTCACCTTATTTATAAACATACAAAAAGTGATTTTAGCTGTGTCTTACTTAACTGGAACGTTATATGGCACAAAGTGTGCGCTCCTAATGTGTCATAATATCATTCATTTACCACAAAAGATTTCCTAATTTCTTTGATTAATTTCTGACAGAAGAGGCTAGTTCAACACAAGCTGAAGCAGCAGAGGGGGCAACTAGCAAACCACAGGCAGACACTAACCATGACAGAAGGTAGGACAGTTTTGCTGTTTGTTCTTTATAATTGAACACTTAACTGAACCACACAGCCCCTGTTTAGACAGTTTTAGTCTTAAGACTTTACGTGTGTTTAATTAGTCACAGCAGAACTTGGGGTTGCTACTTTATTCTTCTACTAAGCTGTAAGTGAAATAAACAACACAGATGAAGATACGATTTTAGAGAGATTTTAGTCATTTTAGAGAGCACTCTAAAAGAAAAAATAGAAATGTGTATGTTTCTGTAAGAGCTATAAATAAATGTAAAGAGGAAAAACATTTAAATGTCTGCAGATTACCCTATAATGTTGGAGTACTCTTGTGTAAACTGTACATGAAGCTACAGTTGTGAATTGAGGACCATGAAGTGATTTTCATAAAGAATTGATGAAATTGTCTCTTATAGGATGGCAGTTGTGAAAAGGAAACGGAGTTAATTATTACATTATGAAAAAGACCAAAATTGTTTTAATGTCCTATAATTGTTTCTGTTTTGTGACATTCATTCACAGATCTGATGCTACAAATAATACATCTTCTCCTGAAATGTTACGTAAGGCAGGACAGAAGGGCACTACATGTAAAAGGTGGGTTTTTCCCATCCTCTAAAACTATATAATAAATGCATTAAATGCCTTTGAAGGATGAATGATTAAATATTACATATATAACAAATAATACATATATATTACATTTACAGTTGAAAGCAGAAGTTTACACACTCTAAATAAAGGAACAGAACCATTTTGTAAATGTCTGGTGGTAAATGATACTAAAGGTTTACTATTTCAGGTCTGTTAGGATTATCGAAATCATTTACATTTGCTAAAGGCCAGAATAATGACAGAATAATGACAGAATAATGACAGAATTTATATATTAATATCTAGACAGTCAGAAGTTTCCACACATGTCCTTGGTGTTTGTTTAGCTTTGCTTTTAAACTCTATAACTTTGCTCAGATGTTTTGGGTCTCCTTCCTCAAGCTTCTCACAATAGTTTGCCGGAGTTTTGGCCCATTCCTCCTGACAGAACTGCTGTAACTGAGTCAGATTTTTAGGCTGTCTTGCTCGCACAAGCTTTTTCAACTCCGCCCACAAATTCTCTATAGGATTGAGATCAGGGCTTTGTGATGGCCACTCCAGAACATTCCCTCTGTTGTGCTTAAAGCACATGTTAACTCATTTGGCAGTATGTTTAGGGTCACGGTCTGTTCTGAAGACCCATTTGTGGCCAAGTGTTAATCTCCTGGCTGATGTCTTGAGATGTTGCTTCAGTATTTCTCCATGATGTTCTTTCCTCATGATGCCATCTATGCTGTGAAGTGGAGCAGTCCCTCCTGCAGCAAAACAGCCCCAGAACATGATGCTGCCGCCCCCATACCTCACAGTTGGGATGGTGTTCCTAGGCTTGTAAGCTTTCCCCTTTGTCCTCCAGATGTTACACTGGTCATTATGGCCAGACAGTTCAGTCTTAGCTCCATCAGAGCACAGCACATGTCTCTAAACATGAGTCTTTCCCAGTGTTATTGAGCAGATCATAATCTGGCTTTGTTGTTGATTCTGGCTTGTTGATCTCCTCATGTCGTCACAGAAGGAAGCAGTGTGTTTGAGCTTTTCCTTCAATACTAGTCTACAGTTGTGCCTCACATTAACTCAAATGTTGTCAATTAGCCAATCAGAAACCTCCAAAACCCTGACCATCATCATCATCATCTGAGCTTTTCAGAGTCAGAATAATCTTACTGTGTGTAAACTTGACTTTCAAGAGGAGTTAGAACACTTTCTCAAACAATATCTCTCTCATTATTCTGCTATTAACAGAACAGAAACACATCTGATCATCATAACTTACCTGAATGTAAATGTAAAAATGTAAATGAAAGAGAAAAAGTTTTTTTTAACCCCAGATTAATAAAGGGACTAAACTGAAAATAAAATAAATGAATGAACTACATATTATCCCTCTACAAAGTCATGAAAATATCCCTTACGCTTTTATGCTTGGACCCTTAGTTCTTTAGTATTTCACCCCCACATCATCAGAGTGAATCAGAAGTGTTTCCAGAGTTTGTTTAATAATCTCAACATTAACAAGTAACTTTCATTATGACAAATTTCTTAATGTGAAAAAATGTGAATTATTTCTGTAGCATGAAAACAAATACATCGAAGAATCCAGATAATGCCAGCAATAAGGTATTGTATTTTCATGGATATTATCGTAAGAAAGGTTTAAAGCTGCTATACTTCAAAACATGATATTTAAATGTGTCATTTAGCCTCAGAATGTAAAGTTTCTTTCTGTTTTTGCTTTTTTTCCCTTTTGTTTTGTTTGGAGCAGCCCAAGCGGCGGTCAGTGGCCACACAGAATCCATCCCCAGGTAAACAATAACATTTTTGCATTTTTAAATTATCAACAGTAATTTGATTAATTGTATAATTAATGAAAAATCTTAAATAATGCATTATTGTTGCTTGCTGCATCCAGTCGATTTGACAAAAAATGTTAATTTAGTGTTTTAGTATGCCCCAAATGTTTCTGCATACCAAAAAGGTTTTAGTATGGCTCGTGTTTATGTAAGTGAGACTTGTGTGGTGCTAATCGACAAGAGGAGCTGTTCTTCTTCAGAATAGTGTTCAGGTCACTACTGATGCTGCTGGAGGAAAACCTTTCCTGACTCGCTCCTCCAAAACACCCCAAAGTGCTCAATAATGTTTAGATCGGGGTACTGTGCAGGCCATGGGAGATGTTCAACTTCACTGTCATGTTCATCAGACCACTCTGTCTCCAGTCCTGCTGTGTGTATCGCTGCATTATCATCCTGATACACACCACTGCCTTCAGGAGACAATGATTGACCCATTGCCACTGTGTATGAAATGTGCTATATAAATAAACTTGCCTTTCCTTGCCTTGCCATTGGGTCACATGCTCCTCCAGAATGGTATTTTTCTAAACTTTAAATTTAAAAGTAAATCAGCCTTTGCAGCACACTTTGCATTTAATGTGCTTAAAAATAAGCCTGACCTTGACCCTGAACCATTTAGCCAGTTACCTCAATGTTAAAGGCCTGGTAAGGTATGTTAAGATGCCCCAGGTGGAGGAATTGCATGCTACAGTAGCCATCACTTCCCAGGTTTATCATGGCATGTATCTTACATTCATAACCCTTATCTGATTACTTGCATATCTGGAATATTGATTCTTGACAATTCTTGATACAGACTCAGTATGAGTACAATATGAATGCTGCTGATGTAATCATAATGTAAAGCATGTTTTGTGAAACCTGTTGAGCATATTTGTGTCTTTGTAGAGCCCGTGTCCTCATCACAGATGTTCAAACGAAGACTGAAGGAAGAGTTTCAGTATCTGAATGAAGAAAACTCACCTGCAGAAAGAAAACTACTGAATGATGTGTACACCGAGAGTCAGATCACAGAGGAATCCTGGCCCCTTATCAGTAATAAAAGAGAGATCAGAAGCAGAAATATGTTCAGTATCGGGACGGTTCTGATGAAGGGTGATGCCGGCATTGGAAAAAGCATGGCTGTGCAGAAGTTCATCCTGGACTGGGCTGAGGAGAAATCACACCATGATATTAAATATATATTCCCAGTATCTTTTCAAAAGCTGAACATGCTCAATGTGCTGATGAAGCAGTGCAGCGTCATGGATCTTCTGCAGCAATGCTTTAAACACATTGAAGACTTTAATCCTGAGTCTGACAACATCATGCTGATCTTTGATGGCCTCAGTGAGTTTAAATGTGCTCTAGATTTCAGTAGCACAAAGAAGATCACAGATATAGATGAGCCAGCCTCAGTGTCTGCTCTACTGACAAACCTCATCATGGGAAATCTGCTTCCGCACGCTCAGATCTGGATCACCAGCAGACCAGCAGCAGCCCAGCAGATTCCTGCCCAATTCATTGACAGAGTAACAGAGATCCACGGCTTTAATGATGAACAGAAGGGGGAATATTTCAGAAAGAACATTGATCAGAAGATGGGTGATACAGTAGTCAGACACATCAAATCATCAAGACGCATCAACAGCATGTGTTATTCACCAGATTACTGCAGAATCATTGCAGCTATTCCAGAGAGATTGATCACCACAGATCCTGATGATTTCCCCAAAACCCTGACGCAGATGTACAGCAGACTCCTGTTAGCTCAGACTGAGGGAATTCAGAAGAGAAGGGAGACCATCATAGCTGTGGGGAATCTAGCGCTTGATTTACTGGTGGACGGCAGAGCTGTCTTCACTGATAAAGATCTGAAGAAATATGACAGAGATGAAAGTGGTCTGACACGATCATCAATCATAAAGAAGATTGAAGACAGAGGCAATCATAGATATTTCTGTTTTGTGAATCACAGAACACAGGAGTTTCTGGCTGCTCTGTATGTGACTGAGCTCATCAATGGGGGAAAATTACTCAAGCTTAACGATCAGTCCAGTCTGAAACTGGAATTCAGAAAGGAGAGCTTTACAGACTACAGCTCACTCCAGAAGGTGATGGAAATGTCTTTAGTAAAGCAGATGAATCTGTTCTTCTGCTTTTTACTGGGTTTGACGCTGGAGTCCAGTCAGAAAGTGTTTGGAGATAGGAGAAGCAGCTCTTCATTTAGCCAAAACTCAGCTCAACTTATCGAGACCATGATCATGAAGTCTTTAGACAGTGCAGACAGATGCTGTCTCCTGTTTGATGCTCTGAAAGAGCTGGATGAACCTGATTTAATCCAGAAAATAAAAACACAGCTGAAATCTGCAGATTCTCCTGCTGGTGTTGAGTTGCTGAAGTCAAAAGAGAGACTGAATGTGCCTAAATCTCAACAACCAGAAGAATGTCCAGTGAAGCTTCAACAAGGGGAAAAGACATCTAGAGAACACAAGTGAGTAGTACATTGATTTATTAATTAAACCATTCAACCATTTACTATACGCTTTTACAAAAATGTTTGTGAAGCAGTGGTGATGCAGGTGCTTGTGCTGGTCCAAGATCAAACCCGTCTCATCAGAGAGAGCTGGACTTGAGTGGGACAAACATCACAGATTCAGAAGTGAAGCAGCTTTTAGCTCAACTAGTAGATCCTCACTGTAAACTGGAAATACTGAGGTGGGTGTCATTGACTTTATTCCATATACTGTAATGTTTGATGAAGGCTGAAAAAAATATCTACTCAGCAAGAAGCAATAAGAACAGGTAATATATAAATAGCATGATTTCTTCATAAACACAGAGTGAATGTAGAGTGCATTTGAGAGACAATCTGCCTCCATTCATGTCTAGGAAAATCCATCTGCATGCATTTGTAGGAAAATCTGCAGGTATACAGCTGTGTGCTCTAGATGTGTTTGTTTAAGGGCAACATGCAGTTACATGCATATGAAGTGTATTTATTTATGAAATATGATTTATATTTGTAAAACACAATACGTTATTTGTTACAAACTGACATTGTTTTACAAAGTTCTTTCTGTTTGTTTGTCAGTTCAGAGATTTCTTTGCAAAGCAGTTTGTGTTTGTTTGCGAAATGCTGGATTTGTTAGTGAAATATTGGCACAGATTTCCCTCCATATGTTCTCCCTTAGTTTGCGTGGGTTTCTCTGTACTGATTGTATCTGCTGTATCTAAAACAAAAGCCTGGGTATTTAGCGGTTCATTACACTCTGGCGATCCTTAATATTGCAGGGAATAAGTCAAAGGAAAGTGAGTGAGATGTCAAATCTTTTAATGAGGTAGGGTTCACTCCTGGTTCTGTTATTGAGTTTTTTCCACTGCTGTATAAGATTACAATGCTATGAAAATGCTTTTGCTTGACCTGCATATAAAGCATGTGTTAAATCACACAAATCTTGTATTTAATATTGCAGTACACACTCCTAACCCAAATAGATGACCTTATTAGTAAATTACACAGAAACGCGGTGTTTTAACTGGCAGGGAAGGTGATCTGAGGGGAGCTGAATGGGCTTGAAGCCGGACTGGGAGTGACAGGGCAAGAAACTTCAGAAATGTCAACTTTGGCCCAGTTCTGGTGCAAAAATCATTACAGGAGAGTGCTCTGGGGCTAGTAGAGGCGTCAACAGAGGGCACTCAATGACACATGGGGAGAAACTAAACGAAAGCACATGGCAAAAGTAGAAACAAAGTCCTGACAGCTAGGCAGGACACAGATAACACCCTTGACAATATTTTTTCTCAATTTCAAAAGCCCTGTTTTGAATGTTTCTCATGAGGATCACTCGCATGGGGCGACACGGTGGCGCAGTAGGTAGTGCTGTTGCCTCACAGCACTCAGGTCACTGGTTCGAGTCCCAGCTGGGTCAGTGTTTGTTTCTGTGTGGAGTTTGCATGTTCTCCCCGTGTTGGTGTGGGTTTCCTCCGGGTGCTCCGGTTTCCCCCACAGTCCAAACACATGAGCTATAGGGGAATTGATTAACTAAATTGGCCGTAGTGTATGAGTGTGAATGAGAGTGTATGGGTGTTTCCCAGTGATGGGTTGCAGCTGAAAGGGCATCCACTGTGTGAAACATATGCTGGATAAGTTGGCGGTTCATTCCACTGTGGCAACACCTGATTAATAAAGGGACTATGCCGAAAAGAAAATGAATGAGGATCACTCACATGCTCAGAAAAATTTTGTTAAATTTTATACAGCTAATATGTGTGTGTGTGTGTGTGTGTGTGTGTGTGTGTGTGTGTGTGTGTGTGTGTGTGTGTGTGTGTGTGTGTTAGAGCCTTAAATCTGGCTTGCGAGATCCACTTTCGTGCGGTGATTTGCTGTCAAGTGCAATCAGTAGGTTTACTTCACATAGTTACACACTCTTTACTATTCATTGACCCTGAAGATCAGGGCCAGAGTGGGACTCCTTTTCAGCCCTGGAGTTTCAAGCCCTAGACCGGCCCACTTCAGTTCACAACTGACTATATTAAAATAACATCATTTGCAATTCAGTACTTTAGTAAAGATTTATCTGAACAGTTAACACAATGTAATGTTTAACAGAATCAGAATCTATTTTCTGTAAGATTTAGTGCTCATAAATATCCAAACCTTGGAATGAAAAATATATATTAAGCTATATGTATAAAATAAAGATAAAAATTAAATGTATTGAATTTTCTAATGACACGATCACGTCTCTTGTAAGGAAACAGCTGCTTAATAACTTCAAATGTTTTTCATAAATATGAGAAGATTAAAGGGTAGCTAAATCTCCAACACTATTCTTTAATACATCACAATGTCCTTTCCTGTAATATCTGAATATATATTCTGTGCTAAATTCTTTATAGATATCCAGTCCTTAAACACAAATAAAGAATAAAACAAGTATTAGGTACTTTCTTATGATGGCTTCATCTTTATTTCCCCTTTTTAGCTTTTTTTAGTCAGATTTATTAATGTAGTGAATCATCTGATTTAATTAATTGTCTCAGGGCATTTTTCATTTAGCAGGTATAATATCATTCATATTAATTATTTGAACTCTTATTTTCACTCAATGACAATCCTACCTGCTCATTCTAGTGTGTTGGGCTCATGACTGGTACTTGGTAATGTTACGGGGACTAACACTTTACTGTTAGCAGCGAACTGGACAAGAGGCTGCTGCTGCTGCTGAAGAGCTACAGTACAAGTAAACATTCGGTACATAAACGGTTGTTTGCAGACATCAATGATTTGTACTGTTCCTAACTAGCTTAAGGTTAACTTACTGGCCGTTTCATCATCTTCATGTGTTGCTGTACTCTCATTGCTGGTGGTTTTAATAAAAAAATAAATAAAGTGCGACTTCTGAGAGTGCAGGCAGCTTGGGACATCAGCCCTCACGGGGAAAGAACGGACCGGCCCACCTGGAATACTCCCGGTACTCTCGATTAGCCAATCCGGGCCTGCTGATGACATTCTGATTCAATGCCTATAAAATTACTACCCCATGTATATGGCACAAATGGGCTTTAGGATTTCTCATCTGCTTTTATACTGTATCACTCCTTGTTGGTATAAGTACGTACGACTGGGGAAGTTATCTCATATGAGTAGGAGATTTCCAAGTAAAGAGTGTGGGGAGAAAAAAAAACTCAGGGAGAAAACAACTACAGCACACAGTAAAAAAAAAAAATGTCACTGACCATATCAAAAACAACATAATTAAAAAAGTTTTTGCTAAAACAACTGTATCAAACATTTACAGACCTGACTCTCTTTGTATTCTGACTTAAGTTTCTCTCACACTCACAGGTTGAGCTCTTGTCATATTAGTGAATGGGGTCTTGCTGTTCTGAGCTCTGCTCTATTATTAAGCCTGTCTCATCTGAGAGAGCTGGACCTCAGTGGAAATGAGATTAAAGACTCAGCCTTGATGCTGCTTTCAGGTTTAATGGCGGATCCTCAGTGTAAACTGGAGATACTGAGGTAAGTGGTAAATTCCCTGTGACTGCTGGAAGACATACAATTTAAAATGTAAATATTCGGACACTTTTTACAATAGTTATTGTTTCAAAGCAGTTTTACAAAAGGTGCACATTATTGTTTTACAATCAAATTTAGTTAAAGTTACAATATAATATAAGTTATTATATACAGACATAGTCAACCTACAATTCTATTACGTATAGGTGATGTCTATGTGTAGATGTTTCAAGAGTTCACACTGAGCTGATGATTGATTATAAAGCTTGTTTGGCATGATGTCCTGGGAGAGAGCCCTGAGCTCATCAGATCCTCGAGCCCGGGGGTCCCTCCCGTTAGCAAGGTGAGAGGGGAGTTTGAGCTCAGGTAGATCTGGAGAACTCCCCTGCTGTAGCTGATGAACAGAGAGTGATCGCTCTTAAGAGATAACGACTGACTAGGAGCATGTCTGTGGTGCTGATTTGGATTAGTCAATTAGCTTGAGCTGCATGTTTTTGCACGGTGGGAGGAAACCGGGGAACCCGGGGGAAACCCACATGAGCACGGGGAGAACGTGTAAACTCAGCTGGCTTGGTAAGGACTAGAACCAGTGATGTTCTTGTTGTGAGGCAACAGTGCTAACCACTGGGCCACCGTGCCACCCATCTAGAAAAGGTGGAGGAGTAGAGGAGGAAGGGGGGATTCTTCAAAACCAAGATGGCTGTGATATGGAGCTGAGGGTATTTATAGTGGCTTAGGAATCGTCTGATTGGTCAATCATGAATTGAATAATGCAGAACCAGCTTCAAGCAATCATAAGCACGTGATCCTCTCGACATTAGTTTATAAATACACTTCACTTAATGAAGTGTATTTTTGGATTAAGTGTTTGTGTTGTCCTCGAAGTCCTCAGTGGTTGTCATTTTTAAAGAGCAGTTGTACAGACTGTTATAACAATATATACATACAATTACAATAGGTGGTGTTTTAAAAGATAGGGGCATGGCTGTAGCTAAGGTTAAGAATTTGAGCTAAAATAACCCCTACAAAAACTCATTATAATAGAGACTGATGTGTGAATGTTTGTGAAAGGTGTTTTTGCTTAGTAAGCATTATTAAATTATATCATATTACACAAACACTATACTGTAGGTTATGGTTATATAATTTGATCAGTTGTTTATTTATACATATAACACATATTACTATTAGTTTCCATTATTATCTAATCATGTGTACAGTTGAAGTCAGAATTATTTGCCCCCCTTTGAACTTTTTTCATTTTTAAATATTTCCCAAATGATGTTTAACAGGAAATGTTGACAGTATGTCTGATAATATTTGTTCTTCTGGAGAAAGTCTTATTTGTTTTATTTGGGCTAGAATAAAAGCAGTTCTTAATTTTTTAAACACCATGTTAAGGTCAATATTATTAGCCCCTTTAAGCTAGATATTGTTCCAATAGTCTCCAGAACAAACCATCATTATACAATAACTTGCCTAATTACCCTAACCTGCCTAGTTACCCTAATTAACCTAGTTAAGCCTTTAAGTGCAAGGCAAGGCAAGTTTATTTCTATAGCACATTTCATACACAGTGGCAATTCAAAGTGATTTACATAAACAGGAATAAAAGAAACAAGTATAAGAGAAATAAAAACAAATAATAGAAATGGTTAAAAAATAAATAAACAAATAAACATAAAAACAGCCAAAATGTGTTATAAAAGAATTAAAAAGAAGAGAAAAACATAGTAGTTCGATCTGTGGGACGTAGCGCAGTGCTCATTCAGTAAAGGCACAGCTAAACAGATGTGTGTTCAGTCTTGATTTGAATGTGCCTAATGTTGGAGCACATCTGATCATTTCTGGAAGCTGATTCCAGCAGCAGGGGGCGCTGTTAGTAGCTGATTCACCCTGCTCTGACTGAACTCTTGGAGTTTCTAGTTTATTTGATCCTGAAGATCTGAGTGATCTGTTGGGTTTGTATTCAGTGAGCATATCTGTAATGTATTGAGCTCCTAGGCCATTTAGTGATTTATAGACCAGTAATAACACTTTAAAATCTATTCTGAATGTAACTGGGAGCCAGTGTAAAGACCGGAGGACAGGTGTGATGTGCTCTGATTTCCTGCTTCTGGTCAGAATTCTGGCCGCAGCGTTCTGGATGAGCTGTAACTGTCTGACTGTCTTTTTGGGAAGGCCAGTGAGGAGGCCATTACAGTAATCCACCCTGCTGCTGATAAAAGCATGAACAAGTTTCTCTAAGTCTTCACTGGAAACAAAGCATCTAATTCCTGCAATGTTTTTGAGATGATAGTATGCTGATTTACTAACTGCTTTGATATGACTATTGAAACTCAGATCTGACTCCAGAGTCACACCAAGATTCTTGACCTTATTGTTTGTTGTTTTACCCTTAGAGCCAAGGTACGCATTCACCTTGAGAACCTCATCTCTGTTCCCAAACGCAATCTCTTAAGAAAGTTTTGGCACATCCAATTGTTAATTTCATCAATGCATTGGCAGAGGGTGTCAATGGGGCTGTAGTCATTAGGCAGTAAGGCTAGGTAGATCTGAGTGTCATCAGCATAGCTGTGGTAGGAGATTTGTTTTTTTCTCATTATTTGGCTCAGAGGGAGCATATAAAGGTTGACCAGGAGAGGTGCCAGAATCGAGCCTTGTGGGACTCCACATGTCATGGGTGTCATATTTTAAAGACATGGTGGGGGAAATGCAATTTAATGCAGTGCTTCTTGTACAATCTGAGACACACTTTATATTGTATATTACTCAGCCAGTGGAGATCGCTGCTTTTTAAAGAAATCAGACCTTAAACGCGTTGATTTTGCAATGATATACAGTTAACCAGAAGCGCTTAACCCAGGTAACTGGCAAATTAAATGTCCTTTAGCATACTTCCGCATATACCCTATTGCGCAGTCTATTTCAGTTCTTTAAAATTGCAACGCGCCAACAATGTGCCTTAATGCCTCTTATTTAGACCAGAACACCCATGAATTCATAAAGTGGCGCAAATGGATTTACTATTTAAACAACATGGTGGAAAACGGGAAAACTTGTGTTGCGCTGGGGTCTGTTCTTCGTACGTGGATTATTCAGTTAGCTGGATTTGGTTATTGATGATTTGACATGATCCAGGATCGTTTAGTTCTTCAAAACTGATCTGAGATCATTTGTCATAGCAACAGTTCTAATAGATCAAACCTGCTCAGTAGCAGCAGCTCATCTCATATAAACAGGATTAGATCAGGTCAGTTCAAGCAAAGAGAATACTGAAAGTATGAACCAAGTGCTGATATTTTCTTACAGTAGTTATACACACTTATAGTATATAGTAAACATATTTTTAAACTATATATATATATATATATATAAATATATATAAAGTAAAAAAATATATATTAATAAAACTTATGCAATCTGCACTGCGAAATAAAAAGTACAAAGACTGCCACCTGCTGGTTCAAACAGAACATTTATCGATATGAACGTTTTATATCTCGCTTCAGTACAATTTGTGTGTAATAGACATGCACAATATGTGACTTTTTAAAAAAGTAATAATACATTTAAGCAGTCATGAACATGTTTTGACAGTTAATATGTCGGTGATTTGATGTTTCACAAAATTTGCAGACGCCTTTATCAACATCAAAATGCTTTTGTAAACATCCAGTTATTCTTTACACCGATTAAGAAACCGGCTACTATATTACTACTATGGCTACTATAGTAAAGAAAATCTGCTCTAACTGTAAAACTAAATAAATTGCTAAATACTTTCGACACATGAAAGTGTAGCGTCTGCAGCTCACAACAAATGTGGAGAGAGAGTTATTGTGTCATATTTAATAAACCTTTTACTGCTCATCTGATGTCGTTTAGCTCACATGAATAATTGAATATTAATCAGATGATGTCATCACGCTGCTGTGCCGTCAGCCAATCGCTGCATTGCTGATCATGATTTGGAGGATGGATAGATCTGTCCTTTACAACACACAGATCTCAGATCAGTTCATCCACACATTTGAATCTGATTTATTAAATCAAATTATCCAGAGATCAGTTATCAAGATCAACAGATCCAGGATCTGCTAAATCAGCTTAGATCATTTAAGGGAGGTGTGAAGAACAGAGCCCAGGTCTGAAAATAGAAACACGTCTTGTGCCTTATTGCACTGGGTATATGATAGGGCCCTATATTTTGAAGGATAATGTGGTACTGAAGACTGGAGTAATAATGCTGAAAATATGACTTTACAACACAGATACAAATTGTAATTTATACTACATTCACTAAGAAAAGTCTTGTACTGATCCCAGACATTTGACCATAAGTGTGCATCTCTGCACACACATCTAGAGGTTTATTTCAGCACACAAATCATTTTTTAATGTAAAGGTTACATAAATACTATCTAGGAAACTCTTCAATCTCCAGCAAACACTTTAATTGGAATAGTAAATTCAGTATAAAGCGATTAAAAGTTTGTTTATATATTTATATACACCTTGTAAAAAAAAACTGCCCAAACTTACAATTTTTTTGTGACTGGTCACATAAAAATTTTTCAATTGGCCCAAATAAAATTTGCCAAACTGATTTTCAGTTAGAGCAACATTGGATCAGTGAGTGAAATAAATCTTCTCGATCATGTTATTCTAAATGAAGCACGGCTGCAGCAGGTGATCAACAAGATTAGCCTAGCGCAGGCGGGGGCAGAGCTGAAAATGGAGCCGTCAAGCCGGACACTTCTGGGCTCAAAGTTGCTGCAGATGACCAATCACATGGCGTGATCATTTATTAATTTTACAAATAAAACAGAACACAGTCTCTACAAACTATAGTATGAATTAAAGTAGCCTATAAAACAAACGCATGAGAAATAAGGGGAAAAGGAGAGGGCACATAAAAAGGAAATAAATATCCACAGATTCATAGAATAATAGGATTATTTTGGATAATGAAAATATTTTTAAAAAAGCACTTTAATCCAAAAAGATTGAACAAAAGGAGCAAAATAAATGAGCTACACTTTAAGTAGACATTACCCAGAAAGAGCAGGTACATCAATGACACGTTTAACATTTCTGCATAAACGGCTTGACAGGAAATAAAATATCTGATAATTATCTATTTTTATAATTAATAATTTTTTTTTTTTTACTTGTTAAGAACATTTATAGGGGTGTCAAGATCAATGATGATAATTATTTTATTATTAATTAAATCTGTAAACCTTATTTGAGTTGATATATAGGTTATTTACTAAAATATATCATTTAAATCATTTATAAAGCTGAATACAGTAAATAGTCTGTTAAAAAAGGTTGAATAAACCTGTGCAAACAATCTAGTCTTTAAAACCAGATTATTGAAGAAAAGATGAAACTGCAGTAAAATATTTCTAGTCTTTTAATAAGCATGATGTGTACAGGATAGAGAGGGGATGAAAAGTTCATTGTTTGTTTTGAAATTAGTAAATATAAATATAAATATTAGTAAAAAATAAATTAGTCAATAATAAACCCGAAACACACGTGGTTGTTGTCATGCGGTAAATCCAGCTAATCGTGTAATATCAGTGCCGTCATCGCAGCTTGTTTTAGCGTGCTTTTTTGGTTTCAGCTAATTTAAAAATGTATACTGGGAAATTTACATTGTTAAAATAACTTTACTGAATTGTTTATTCCCTGTTATCCTAAAAGAAAATTAACAATAAAATATATTAAATAATGATATACATAACACTGTCACATTTATTTATATATTTTTCTTAAACAGATACTATTGTAAAAACTACATTAATGTAATGAATACATTGAACAAACCTTATAAATTCATACATTTTATAATGTAATAATCAATATTCACAACACATGGACATGGGCTCAATCATTTTTGGTAATGCAATATATGTATATATACATATACAAAATATATATATAGGCCCATACATAAAAAACAGTTCTAGCCACACTTTAGCTGATTGTGCATCATTTCTATCTCTATTGGAGGTGTCAGTGTCAGTATGGTTGAAAGTATTTACTATAAATTACTATATTATATTTTCATGTGGGTGTCTGACGACTGAAAATAGATACTTTTTACCTTACACTTTTTTGTTAACATGTATTATTGTTTAAGATATGCGTTTACACATTCTGATTATTGAACTGTTAAAATTACTATAATTAAATGAAATATTCTTCAGAATAAAATATTATGCAATGAAATATTGCATTATATGACATGTTTTCTTGCTACACAAATGAAACATGCTAGATATAATACAGTTTTTATTTGGGAATTGTAGTGTTATAAAGAACTATAAAGTTTTCTAACTGGCAAATGACATGATCTAGTGTGTCTCTGTCATCTTTAATGTGCGTGATCATGATATCAGGAGGCGTGGTTTTGGACTTAAGGGGAGGGACTGTGTTTGGTTAGCATCTAGGCAGATAACCTACAGCACCTTTAACTTTCCATACTGTGAAAATGCTATGTGATAAATTGCATACAGTAAATTGTTCAACAAAAGAAACTTCTACAAGATTGAACAACTAAATGCTCAGTAAATGAAGTCAGAAGACAAAAAAATAGACTTTTGTTTAACAAAAAACTGAAGATTCTGTCATAATTTACTATCCCTTCACTTGTCCCAAACCTCTTGTCTCTTCACTTGTCTTTCTTTCTGCTGTTGAACAAAAACAAAAAACATATTCAGAAGGTGGCTGGAAACCTGTAACCATTGACATCCATAGTATTTGTCTTTCCTTCCATAGAAGTCAATGGTTACTGGTTTTCAGCTTTCCTGAGTATATTTTCTTTTGTGTTCAACAGAAGGAAGAAACTCCAAAGGATTTGAAACCACACAAGGCTGAGTAAATAGTGAGTAACGAAATGGTTACTTTGTAACCCTCGTTCCCAGAGCGGGGAGACTTCACTGCTATGTTGAAAACTTCCACTATGGGGATTTTGTCAGAAGCCAATCATCTGAAAGAGTAATAAAACGGGTCAATGAAATGCCAATGAGTTGGCAGCACCAGCACATGCAGCTGGCAGCAATCACAATCAACTCTGTATAAGAATGCCAGCCACACGTCTCTTAAGCACCTTGTCTAGTTGAAGCGCCGAACTACAACTGTCAGCTAAGGCACAACCATTGTGGCAAAGGAACATAGCATTTCCGTTCCCCCCCTTGGGAAACGAGGGTTACGTAGTAACTATGCTATGTGGAAAAACTTCCACTATGGGGAAATGTATGAAAAACGCCACAGCGATTAAACCTTACCACGTCACAGGTGAGAGGTTTGCCAGGCTCTCAGCAAGCGTGTTACAACACCAAACTGAATTTCCTCATTCACTCTGAGTTCACCAGCACACGTGAGGAAACCAACTCTGCTCAAAGATTATAAAATCTTATGAATGTATTAGGTGTTGCCCAGCCCACAGTTAGAGAGGCACCCGTGTGCTTACACCCAAGCGGAGGTGACACTTTTAGTAGAGTGCGCTCTCACTCCAGGGGACGCGGCTCACCCTGGCACTAAAAAGCTAGGGAGATGACATTCACTATCCAGTGGGCCAACCTCAGTTTGGATACAGCACTTCAGTTCTGCCGATCATAACAGAAAAGGAGCTGCTTAGAGTCGTAAGCTCTAAATGTGGTCACATAGCTCAGTGTGTGAACCGGACACAGCAAAGAAAGGGGCTGGTTCTGCCTCCTCCATTGGCAGTGCTTACAGGTTCACTAAGTGGTCTGAAAAAAGCACTGTACAGTAGGAACCTCGGCCACCTAGGTGGGCCAGGGTCTAAGGAAACATAAGAGTGGGCTGGCCTGAATTGCTGGGACACTTTGCTGATTTAAAATGCCTCCAGATAACCACACACAGACTTGCCAGAGAAAGATACCCTTCAGCGCTGCGTGAACTTACTGTGCACTTCCAGGAAAAAGGGGATGGTAGACGGTTTTCCCCCTGCAACACACGTCTAATCCTAACACCCATCTAAAGCAGCCCGGGTTAGCACGGCCATCATATCAGATCCCAAATCTGGAGCCTCGCTTACCATCCCTGAGGGAGGAAGCTGGTCCGAATTGTCATCGGAAAATGACAGCCCACTCTCTGATGTTGCGATGGATATCTCAGTGTCATCAAGTGAGAGGGTGAACATCCCGGAGCATGGAACACTTCTCACGCTCGAAGCTTAGATGGAGAGCACTGAGGAATAGGAGGTCTGCAAGCCCAAGGGTGGCGGATTGATCCCCACTGTAACCCTCAGATCTGCCCGAGTGCCAACCACTACTTGCGGGGGACAATAGGGGTGGGTCGCCCTTTTGCAAGAGTGAACCGTGATCTTAACTGCGCAACAGACATGCAATCGCAGTGACTGAATGCACTGCCCATGAGCACCGCATTAACATGCTGAACCCCAGACATGCAACACAGTGCTTGTGCCCATCATCCGGGGACAAGAAACCACCGCATCCAGAAACGCAGTCGGAGCAACGTCTCTAAAAGACACGTTGCTCAACCGTGTTGCTCTTTTAGGAAACTTGCTTTGTATTCACCCACCCAGCACAACCGTCGCTGCTCGTGCTGTTGCTCAGACTGGAACCGGAAGAAATCAGCCTTTCAGAAGACAGCAGCTTTCTCTCACTCTCATTCTCTCGAATAAAAATAGGAGAATTACAGCAAAATGTTTCTTTCAGTCTGCAAGTGAGGCTTTTGAAAGCGAAAAGGTGCTTAAGAGACGTGTGGCTGGCATTCTTATACACAGTTGATTGTGATTGCTGCCAGCTGCATGTGCTGGCGCTGCCAACTCATTGGCATTACATTGACCCGTTTTATTACTCTTTCAGATGACGAAATTTTTTAACATAGCATTGAAGTTCCCCTCCCTCTGGGGAACTTCATTTTTAGGTGAACTATCCCTATAAGAACAACTACAACTACCCCCCCACCCCTCCAGAATGTTTTTTTTTAGATGTCTTTAATAACTGTTTAATATATGTTTCATTATTTGGCCAGTGCATGTATAGTATTTGTATACTTACAGCGGTGTGATGAGTGTTCGACAGGTGGCAGTAGCTCTGTGGAGAGAAGGAGAGTTAGCTTTCGTAATGTACAGAAGAAGCACTGTTGTTGTGTATCAGATAACTACGCTGTTGTCTTCTTCATGTGAGTTACATACAAATCAAGTTTTAATTTATTCAATTTGAAAGTCAATAAAGCAAAGTTGGGTTTTACATAATATTTAGTTTTATGTTAAATGTGTAAGGCTAAAGTTACAGTAGAAATGATAACTGGTAACATATAAGAACTCGAGAACTTGTTAACACTGTTAACACAGTGAGCATTACAGCGAGTCACAGCACATGGCAGCTCTCACTATACACACAAATTACATTTTAGAATAAGCAGTATTTGAGACTGATATATAATAAACATATACTCAATTGTCAAACGAGTACTTACAGTGAAAGTCATCTCGATTTATTTGCACCTTGCTCAGCAATGGTGGCTTCACTTTACGGTTAGGCTGAAAAAAGAAATAACCTTATGTTATAGCAGTTACCTTACATTTCTTGCATCTCATCAGTTCAAAAATTACAGCTAATCACCGTAAAATAATAATTTAACAATAAATATAGTAACTTAAATTCAGTTTTTCAGCTACTAACCCTAACCCTAACCCTAACCCTAACCCTAACCCTAACCCTAACCCTAACTTTAATCTAGGTCTAGCATTATGTCTGCGGCGGCAGGTTAATGTAATACCCATGTTGTTCGATTTTATGTCGAAATTACTGCGATTTGCATATAGTAACTAACACTATGTTTAGGCCCCGTTTACACTAATACGTTTTAGTTTGAAAAAGCATAATCTCCCTGATTCTCACTGTATTCTGACTGTTGTTTCTCTCTCGCTCACAGGTTGAGTGCTTGTAAAATTACTAGCAGTGGTTTTGCTGATCTGGGTTCTGCTCTGATGTTAAACCCGTCTCATCTGAGAGAGCTGGACCTCAGTGAGAATTTGATTTATGATTCAGAATTGAAGATGTTTTTAGATCTACTTAAACACCAACAGTGTAATCTAGAGATACTGAGGCAAGTCTGTAACTTTCAGCTCTATAATATGATTATCAATGTCCAGAGCAATGGTTCTCAATTCTGACCTTCATATTTTCTATGTTTCTCTCACTGCTTCAGAAGTCTGTTTCATTTAACTGTCCATTTAAAGTGCCCTGAGAAGTGAACATCACAGGATATTCTGCTATAAGTCCAGTTTGAAAGCATGTTCAATTCAATGGTTAATGTGTGCAAGACATGGCTTCTATGGTAATCACATGATTACGGTTAAAGCTGCATACAGCTGTTTAATGTTTTTCCCCTTTTTTAAAATTAAGTAAAAAGTAAACAATTTCCTGTTTGCAGTGGGTAAAGAGCAGTGAACACTATGTCGATCTCAACACAGTTCCTTCTTGAAGCTGCAGCAAAAACTGTTGTGCAGGGGACTGCGAGGACAAGGATTGAGAACCACTGGTCTAAACCAGGTGTCAAAATTAGTTCCTGGAGAGCTGCAGCCCTGCAGAATTTAGTTCCAACTCTGCTCCAACACACTTCGCCTATAGGTTTCAAACAAGCCTGAAGGACTCCATTAAATTGATTAGGTGTTTAATTAAGCATAACTGTGCATTAGACATAAACTGTGCAGAGCTGCTGCCTTTGATGAACAGAGTTTGACACCCTTTTTCTTGATGGAATTTAATTTTCTTATTATCCAGAGTTATGATTTCAAAACAACATGAAAAAATACAAATATTTCAATGTGTTTCAGAAAAACAAAATATCATATTTAACTGAAACCTACTAATGCCTGCCTTTCATTTTCAGAGTTTGAAGCTCAATAGTGGATTGATTCATAATAATGCGTTTATTTTTGATTCTCACAAAATTAAAATTTTTCTTGCAGGTTGAGATCTTGTCTTAGTGACAGTGTTTGTGCTGATCTGAGTTCAGCTCTGAGATTAAACCCATCTCATCTGAGAGAGCTGGATCTCAGTGCGAATGCCATTGGACATTCTGGAGTGAAGCTGCTTTCAGCTCTACTGGAAGATCCTCTGTGTAAACTACATACACTGAGGTGACTGGCATTGGCTTTTTAATTCTTTGTTTTTTGCAGACTCAAAGTACTGTGACCTGAACCAGATTTGACAGTGTATGAAATACTAATAATTTTCTTCACTCACAGGTTGAGATCTTGTCTTATTAGTGACAGTGTTTGTGCTGATCTGAGTTCAGCTCTGAAAGTCAACCCATCTCATCTGAGAGAGCTGGATCTCAGTGGGAATTACATTGGATTCTCAAGAGTGGAGAAGCTTGCAGCTCTACTGGCAGATCCTCTGTGTAAATTGGAGAAACTGAGGTGACTGGCAATGACTTTTTATTTGTATGTTTTGTTGCAAACTAGAAGTACTACAACCTGACTCAGATTTGTGTGAAATGTTTAAATTTGTGTATAAAACGACTAATAGGTTTCTTTACTCACAGGTTGAGCTCTTGTCATATTGATAACAGTGGTTGTGCTAATCTGAGTTCAGCTCTGAGATCAAACCCTTCTCATCTCAAAGAGCTGGATCTTAGTGACAATTACCTTGGATATTCAGCAGTGGATATGCTTTTAAACCTACTTGCAGATACTCGGTGTAAACTGGAGAAACTGGGGTATGTTTACATTTTCTCTGCGTTGAAAGAAAGTGATATAAAAGGACCAAGGTGATCATGTATAGACCAATGACCTTAACTTTTTCTTTACACATTTTAAAAAGCACAATACAAGCTATTATCTTAACGAATTCAAACAAAAGTTGAGTTCCTCTACTCCTCTGAATTTACAGTTTCTTAATGTAGTTAGGCAGTTGAAAGCTACACCTGTAAAAAAAGCACCTGGTCCAGATGGCTTTTGTGGAAGAACACTTAAACATTGTGCAGAGCAACTCAGTGTAGTGTTTCAATCATTGTTTCAGGCTTCCCTGAATCAAGTTGTAGTTCCCCATCAGGAAGGAAAACTTCCACAGTGGTGATCTCGTCAGAATTCAATTATCAGAAAGAGTAATAAAATGGGCCAATGAAATGCCAACGAGTTGGAAGCATCAGCGTGCACAGCTGGTGTCAAATACAATCAGCGTTGTATAAAGACAAAGCTAGTGCCAAGCCGAGGCATCCTTTTCACATTCAGAGCCTTTCACAAAGCTTCTGAGAGAGTCTAATGAGGGTTTCTCCGGCTGTGCATCACAAAGAGAGAGAGAGAACAAGAAAGTGGGCTGCTGCTCCCAATCCAGAGTGTGTGATACGCGGCGACAGACAGTTGAGCTGGGTTTCTCCCTTGCCTGGCATTCTTTGGGTCCAGAGCATTTTGTGTTGTTGCGAGTTTCCTTTCTTGGGCAGTGCATGCCTTCACTGTGGTGGCATGTCTGCTGTGCACTTAAGATCACAGATCGCTCTTACAAAAGGGCCACCCACCCCAGTTGTCCCCCGTGCCGCGGTGGACACTTGGGCAGATCTGAGGGTTACAGTGGGAGTCTTGCTCCTCCACACGCTCCATCCAAGCTTCGGGCGAGAGAAGCGCTCCATCCTTCCTGATGGTCGCCCTCTTGCTTGATGACACCGAAGACCAGATGTCCATCGCTGCATCGGAGTGTGGGTTATCACTGTCTGACGAGGATCCAAACCCAATCCCTCCATCCGGGGTGGTGAGCGCGCCCTGGATCCAGAAGCAGACATGTTGGCCGTGCTTTCCCGGGCTGCTTCGGCTGTGGGTCTGGAGATGGTTTATCCCCCAGCTCCGCGGTCAGACTGACTAGATGGGTGTTACGTGGAGGATACTAAGAAGGCCAGACCTTCTTAGCCTCCTGTCCTCTTCTTCCCAGAAGTCCCACAGTCTTGGATGGCACCTTTCTCTGCCCAATCTGTGTGTGCCTCCGCCCCCACCACACTTGATGGTGGAGCAGCCAGGGGGTACGAGTCGATCCCCCAAATTGAGCGTGCACTTGCGGTCAATTTATGTCCACGTGGTGCCTTTTCCTGGTGGAGTCAACCTCGTCTCTTGTCCGTGCAGGTTATCTGCCTTTCTTGGGGCCAGTGCCTACACAGCTGCAAACCAGGCTGCTTCCGCCTTGCATGCGATGGCCACCTTCCAGTGCTACCAAGCGCAGGCATTGGCCCAGCTGCACAAGGGTGGTTCCGACCCAGGCAAGGTAAGGACGATGGCCACATTAGTGGTCCAGGAATGCCACCTCTGGCTAAACCTGGCTGATATGCGTGACGTTGACAAAGTTCACTTTCTTTACTCATCCATATCCCAGTCTGGCCTGCTCGGCGACACAGTCGGTGAATTCACCTAGGAATTAACGGCGGTGAAGGAGCAGTCAGATGCGATGGGCAAAGTCCTCTCACTGGAAAACATCTAACGTAAAACCTATTCCAAAGAGAGAGAGATCTAATTGCATTCATTTATTTTGGCGCATTGCTTTAACATCTTTAGTTATGAAAGCCTTAGGGAGGGAGGTTAAGTCACAACTGTTGACAGAACCTGGTCATAAGTTAAACTCATTGCAGTTTGCATATCGCAATCAAAGATGTGTGGATGATCCAAAACTTTTCTTTCTATCGTAAATACTGTACATTAACAATTTTGCAAGAATGCTATTTGTGGACTTCTCCTCTGCATTTAATACTATTAATCCTTTTATTTTAGCAAAAAAACTTGTAGATGAATTTGATGTGAGTCATGGTTTGGTTTTATGGATTTTAGACTTTTTGACATGCAGGCAGCAGAGAGTCATGTTGAACGGAGTGCTTTCAGACATGCTTTTTACATCAATAGGATCTCCACAAGGTTGCGTACTGTCTTCAATTTTTGTTTATATTGTACACAAATTAATGTTGCAGTACCAAGGACAAATGCCATATAGCTGATGACAGAGTTTTTTTTATTCTTGTTAACAAATACAGATTGTAATAACAGCTATAACCATAATAAGTTTTAAAGTGGTGTAAATAAGCTAAACTACAACTGAACATCACAAAAACCAAAGAGATGGTAAGAAAAAAAAAATGTCTCAGATGTGAAAATGGTGTATTTTAATGGAAAGAAAGTTAAAAGGGTACAGGAATATAGGTATCTTGGCACAATCTTTGATACCACATTAAAGTTCCAGCAGAACTCAGAAGCTGTTACTAAGAAAGTGCATCAGAGAATGTATGTTCTTAGGAAACGGAACTTTTTTAATACGTTTAACTTTTTATACTACATATATTGAGAGTATATTAAGCATTTCCTTTTTATACTGGTTCTCCTCACAAAAAAACTTAGTTAAGACTTGCTCCAAGATTATTGGTTTGCCTCTTTGGAGTCTAGCAGAGTTACATGAACAGCAAATGATAAGGAAAATTCAGATTGTGATAGGAGATGACTCCAATACTCTGAAGCCTTTTTTTTGTTCTGTTGACCTCTGGAAGCATTAAATGCTCTTCTAACAGATATAAATTCACCTTTGTTCCTGAGGCAATAAGGCTTTATAACCTTACATTTTAGCAAGGTTTAATTTTTTAAAGTATGAGTCCTTTCTTATTGCTGTTTTTTAGTACTGTTTATGAAGTTATCATGAAGCATGCTGGATTGTGTTTTTTAATATTGTTCGTAAGTGATTTGTCTCTTTATGTGTTTGTTGTATCATGCTGCTACTGCCCTAATTTAATTGCCGTTTTTCACTAATACTTGAGTTATCAAAAAAGATCCACACTGTAAAACCAGTAAGTTGAGGAAACTCTAACCATTTAAGTTTGATACTGAAACTGATTGATTCAATCCATTTAGGTTCAAAAACTAATATTTATTAGTACTGTGAATCTTATCCATTTGAGTCAATGAGATAATTAAGTGATTAATGTAGAGTTTATTAAGCATTAGTGATAATCAGCTGCTTTTAACAAGCAGAATTACTGAAGAGAAACGGTGATAGATCAACTGAAATTCCACGGAAATAAAACAGATTCATTTTGTCATAATCTCAGCAGAGGATCATTAAAAACTCAACAAACCGCATCAGCAGCTTTACTTATTGCTTATGCCGAGTTCAGACTGCGTGATTTTCAAAGTAGTGCTGTCAAAGATGGTTTCACACTACATGACTATCTGGGCTAGCGTTCTGTCTCTGCTTTGTTTACACTGCAAGATCTGCGACAGGGGCTTTCCCAATGCAAGACTTTACAATAGGAAGAATTGCCGACAACTTTGTCCAAACTACGTCTCACAACCAAAAACATGTCGTATATCTTTTGTTATTAACTACATAATGAGAAAGAAGCCTTTAATGGGGTAGAAAATGTACATATTTGCTCACCTGGGTTTAAAGGGATTTAACAATTTCTCTCAACTTTTTTTTTTTTGGACCAGGTTATGATATTACCCACATGACACATCAAACAGACACAGTGCTCCTGCTAAATTTACACTACTTTTCCTTCCATTTCTTGGGTCCAAATAAACTCATGAGCGCTTTTAACCTCTCCCTCAACCTCCCGCTGGCCTGCAGGTACCCATGCTAGTGAATGCTGCTCTGTCCTTGGCTGTAAGTGATCGCCGATGTTATTTTCAGTCAAACACATTTCTCACAGCATGATTTGAATCGCAGACAGCAAATATCTCATGGGCATCAGCCACTCATCGGCGATTCTCTCAGATGATGTCTTTGATAGTTCACACTCATGTGCATGAGCACCGATTTACCTGTAATTTGTCTGCGATTTCTCAAAACCTGTTGGCAAGTCAAAATCGGGGCTAAAATCATGCAGTCTGAACTTGGCATTACTTGCCTGACTTTCTTTCTGTATAAAAAGCCCTTAGCAAGATTTACTAAAAAATACTGTTAGTGTTAGATGCCACTTTTGAGGGAAATGTCTCGGTTACAGATGTAAACAGAGATGATATGCTGGAATGACATAATGGGAATCGCCAGATGACCTGTCATTTTGAAAAGTAAGGAAGAAGGCCAATGAATATCTTTGAATTGGCAAGTGCAGATCCTTGCAGATACAGCAACCTATAAACAGCTGAGTAGAAGAGCAAAGCAGGCTTATTACTGAGTAGCCAAACACGGCTTAGCATTCAGATGGTGATTCAGCTGCTGTGGCACCAGAACATAATGTCTCACCTTTAGGGAATCGAAACAACATTATGGGAAGAGTATGTTGAGCACCATAGAAGCTGAATCTGTTAAACGTTTGATGTAATGCTTGCCAAGCAAGAAGCATGAGTGCACAAACATTGTTAAAGATGCAAGTTTCTGACATTTCCAGGCCCTAATTACAAGAATATGGAATTATGTAGAATTTAGGGGGAGTCATATACAGAGCTTTACCTAGGGGGCAGTTGTGGTCTAATGGATAGGGAGTTGGACTTGTAATCGAAAGGTTGCAGGTTTGATTTTCCATTCCCGGCAGGAATTGAAGATAGGGGAGTGAAAGAACAGCAGTTAAGGTGTCCCTGAGCAAGGCATTGAACCCTTAATTGCACCCCAGGTACTGGAAGCAATAGCTGCCCACTGCTTCAGGTGTTCATTTGCAGTGTTTAATAAAAATAAGTTCACATATATTATAGACTAGGGAGAATTGTGCAGCAAGCATTTTTTACACTGAGCTTAGTTTCTTCATGATTGGCTAGTTCTACCCAGGAGTCAGGAGGAAACCAGCTCCACTCAAATATTGTCGAATCTCACAACTGCTTTAGGTTTCAGGTGATTGCGCATCTTTACTAGGGTTGGGTACCGAAACCCGGTGCCATTATAGCACAGGTACTTTTGTAACCAGTATGTACTGGACCAAATCAGCATATGAATTTCGGTGCCTAATTTTGGTGCCACTGGTGTTGCAACAAGGACGTAAGAAGCATCAAGGGGTGCATCAAAGGCACACACAGGTACGTGTTGTAACCCCATCTCTAAACATTTCATTTTAAACACCTTTGAGGAATATGGACAGGCGATGTCAGGCGTTTGTTCCTGTTGCTTAGGAAATGGACGCACGCAGTACAGCGCATTCGGTGAGCGAGAGCAACTCTCTTTAGATCAACACGCATGATCGCGTTCATTAAATTTGCTTAAACTAAGCGTTCTAAAGTGTATTTTACAAGCAATGATTCTGACACAGCAACGTGAAGCAGATGCTTTACAAAAGTTGTGAACACGTCAAACTTAATAACACATTTGCATCACGAAATGGGGAGGGTTTTTTCTTTCCATTTAACGTGCGGTATCAAATTCCATTAAAAGAGCACTCTTCCACAAGTCCCCATGTCAACAAGCTTGGCCCCCTAAATTTCGCCGCGTATTTTTGTGTCAAAACGCCACAGAGAAGCGAGATCAGCCATCGGTGGCAGACTGCGGAGATGTCTCTCGGGCCCTTGCTCCCGCGTACATTTGCTCTCTCAGTCATGATGGTGCTGCGTGCATTAGCCTAGTTCCCCGCATTTGTCAGAGGTTGACGCCCAAATTGACACAGGTAATAGCGATTTTAACACTTTTAATATAGGAATATAAGTGCTCACTAGGGGGAAGTGTGTATTTGTGCAGGCCCCAGGACCAGCTGTGAGCCAGAACATCCGTGTCTTCATTCTCTCGGGAGTATGAGTTGCCGTGTGAGTCTGTCAGCTGCATGGTAGAGCTCTCCCAGGAATGTAAATGGGATGCAGTGTTGAACACATTGCAAGTGAGCTGTGACATTGAGCTGTGGTTGATATACACAACAGCAGCTGTACTGCCCATCCTGACCAGTGCATGCTTTAACTTCCCACATTGATCATCAGAGAGTGAGATATACAGCCAACAGTTCCTGGCAATTAATATGCCAATGCAACAGGTATCCAGCTTAAAAACCTGCAGATGCATGCTCGTTACACAGAGATCCAGCCTGAGCTGGAACCTTCTGTAAGTATGAAAATGTGCATCTAGGGATAGAGTGTACAGCAAAGCAGCAGGGTGATGGTCAAGTTGGAGTGGCGATAGGGCAGCCTCCATGAGTTCAGAGGAAACCCAGGGAGACAGAGACTGCTGCAACAGGAGGACTTCTTACTGCCATGCCCTGCCCTTGAACGCAAACTGATGAGAGATCTGCAACGAGGGAGAATGGTGACATGATAGCACATGCCCTTCAGGTCTATTTCTGCAAATCAACTCTGTGGACAGATACACCAGTGGATGTGCTTCTACATGGCTACTTTGAAAGGTATCTTGTGCAGTTACCAAGTCAAAATGTGCAGAACCAGGATTGATCATAAACCACCTCTGTTTTTGGGTGCAATAAAATATGGGCTGTAAAACCCACACTCCGCTGAAGAGACTTGCTTGACTATATCCTTTGCTAGGAGGACAGCAATCTTCATTGGCAAGACAGGGGTGGCTGTGGCATTCACCATAGTGAAATGCACTCCCTTGTACTTGGGAGGCTGTTGGGTAAACTGAATCGCATAGCCGAATCTGATTGTCTGCATGAGCCGTTATACTGGGCTGAGCACCAGCAGCCACACCAGCAATCCACAACAACAGCACCACCTGAGTATTCAATGAGGGAGTGCTTCCCTCGGAAAGCAATGCATGCAAAGGAAGAGCTGGAAGGGAGAAACTTGCTCATACTTTCCTCCAAGGATCCCGCAAGAAGCAGTTAACAAATTGAGAAGCAGTAAATAAATCAGTGGTTCCTTCTGCTATAGCAACCCCTGATAAATCATGAACTAAGCTGAAAGAAAATAAATGAATGAATGAGTAAACAAACCATACAGGCAGACATACCGGTCATTTATACTGTTGAACTCTTAGCAGCATAATAAAGAACAGCCTTTGTGAACAGCTGTTGGTGTGTCTGATTATCTTTGTATTCTAACTGTTGAGCGTTCTTCTTTCACTCTCACTTACAGGTTAAGATCTTGTCTTATTAATGACAGTGATTGTGCTGGTCTGATATCTGCTCTGATATCAAACCCGTCTCATCTGAGAGAGCTGGACCTCAGTGGGAATGAGATCTCAGATTCAGTAGTGAAGCAGCTTTTAGATCTACTGAAGGATCCTCAATGGAAACTGGAGAAACTGAAGTGAGTTTGGTCATTCTGCTGCTGTCTGACTGCTTTAAATAGTAAAGTATGATGCAAAATACTGCATGAATTAACCTTTGGCAATTGGCACATTTATCAGTGGGGATTGTGTTTGATTTATTTTACAATCAGTTTATTGTTGATGATCTGTGATGTAAAAATTGGTTTGCTGTTTGAAAGACTTTTTTCTTCTCCCTCTTACAGGGTGGTGTTGGAGGATAAGAGACATGCTGACCAGACATCACCCCAGATTACATATCTGCAGAATCATTTTCAAAAACTCGAAATAAAAAATTAAATGGGTACACAGTTACAGGCCTATAATAGAGCAGTAATTCCTTTCTGCCTTCTTTCAGTACTCAGTTTCATTTTTCATATTCAGATATTCAATAGCCCTGTCAAAGACAAAACACTTTTTGCAGTGTTATATGGTACTTGGTTATGTTGCAAATCTCTAAATGTAGACATTTTTCTATGGCCTATAAAAGCGCTTATAATTAATGCTTAAAACAGACAGTGCTGTTCTTTTATTCTGTTCTTGCATTCTTTGGATGAATTGTATACTAACAGATGTTGCACTGATGGTCTGCTTGGAGTATGTAGATCAATGTAAATAAACTCTGTCAAGATAAAGTAACTTCACACAGCTCACGTAAAACTTATTTTCATCAGACATATTTACCACAAATGTTTTCCAACCACAGTTTTCTAGGAATGCTTATATAAAATAACATAAAAAACTATTGATTTATACAATACTTATATAAATGTAAAGAGTGATAGTAGAGTTTTAGTGTAATTGAAAAGGTCTATTTGTGAAATTAGGTAAAATGAGGCACACATTTTTTTAATTGTAGAGCAGATCAGTCCAAAGAAAATGTTTTGACATTTCAAAACAAATGTTCCACCCCCCCACAGTGTCGTTGAACATTAAGCTCATCTTAATTGTATCTGAATTTATACTGTAAATATTGCCAAATATATCTAAACTGTCTGGTCTGCATTTGATAAACTTGACATAATGTATTATTTAAGCTGTGTTCTGTCAAAACATTTCTTCCAAAAGATTAAAAGATTACACCCCTCACAGATCCCTCTTTTAATTAATATTTTCTACAGAATGTTTTACAATAATATGTTTGTGCATATACATTAGACTACTCAGTACCATAGTTGGAACTAATCTAACAAAAAATAAACTAATCACAGTCCAAAAATTAGTACACTAATATGTTGGGGGGAAAAAATAAATAAAATTGTAATAAACAGGAAAAAACAAACACACACACACACACACACACACACACACACACATATATAATATAACATTTAGTTTAAATGTTTGTATTTGTCTGTTTGCAGTAATTTATTTTAATTTAAATGTATTATTATTCTCAAAGATGTTTGGTGTATTTATATACTATTAAATGACTATAAAGTTTTAATCATTTAAAAGGTTAAGTGAAATAAAATAGCATTAAATTAGATCAGGTTAATATTAACATTACTTTGATTAAGCTTGAATTTTAGACTTAAGACTGAGCGTTAGCCTGCCCCAGACCAGGCTAGTATTGCAGCATAAGTTGCCAGAGGAACTGAGTTTGAATTATTGTAAATTTAATTTATGAAACAGAATCTGCCATTAATATACATATAAATGAAAGTGCACTTATTAAAATAACTGATTAACCTGTTGTAAGTTTGGTTGAAAAGAAAAGGAAGGAAAGTTATAGTAAAGAAAAGTATAGTAGAGGACGTTTTCTCTAAAACACTCTACAAAAATCCTGAACAAAAGTTATTTATTTATTTATTTAAATCTATACTGTGCTTGCGTACATGAATGGTTGCATTTAAGGTTTTCCAAATAACATTACAGAAAATATTTGCTAATGTGAAAACACTTAAATGCAATGTCTACTGTGTTTGGTAAATATTTGATCACACAACTGGCATTTCATTTTCAATTTATTGTTTTTCTCTCCAAAGTGGAATTGAAGTCTGTCGTGGAGCCACACCGTCTGAACAGGGCTTGAAGTAGTTACTGGTCTTCCGACAGTCAGGTGTGAGCTTCAGACACGCAAAACAAAACTCCTTTTTACATCTAGAGCATACAATGTTTTTACATTTCTGTGTATTATGGTTAAGCAGTAAACCACATGTTGGACAAGCACGAACAGCAGGACATTCAATGTTTGCAGCATCTTTTAAAATGATAGTTTTACATTCTCGGAGCATTTCCAGATCATTGTTTGTGCATCCTTCATTGTCACATCGGTCAGATCGAGGACGCTTGCCTTTCCACTCTCTCAGACACTGCCAGCAGAACTCGAAGGTCTTGTTGTTTCTCGCAGAGCAGACGGTGCACTGAACACTGAGATTAGCTGGATCTGATCTCTCAAGCACATAATCGCAGCCCGGACACTGAAGACACACAAAGAGTTTCTGAATCAGCACACAATCCTTCATTCAGCTTCATCACAATAGCACACACTCACGTTCTTGATGTCGATGGTGGTTCTAGTGGAGTTGTTGGCCAGTTTCTCCTCAAAGTAAAGCTGTTCTTCAGCTGTGAGTTTGGCTAATGTACGCACTTCAGTGTAAGACCACTGCTGTTTACACTCAGGACATCTCAGCTCCGGTTTACCCTGAGAATCAGACATTTACAGCAACAGTCTGCATCATCAAGACATTTATAATCTGATAACTGCACACAGAATATTGAAGAGTGGAAAAAGCTTATTGGTGTAGCACACTTACATCAGTCAGCTGAACTCTGCAGTAGTCGGTCAGTGTTTGTGGACCAGTGACGTGACCACAGGATAATACAGCTCTTAAAACACCAGCTTCATCATCACAGGGGTCTGATGGAGGAATAATGTGTTCATTTTACATAATAGGCACATTTGTAGACCACATAATTATGAAACTGGTTAATGAGTACAATGCAATTCACTATACTGTGTGTGTGTGTGTGTGTATGTGTGTGTGTGTGTGTGTGTGTGTGTGTGTGTGTGTGTGTGTGTGTTTTAAGTCCTGGTCAAATGAATAGAAATAAATAACATTAGCCTACATGCAGCATTTTGTCTAAAGTTATCTACAAATAATCATACAGTAACCAGGCATAACTAGTTTTTCTATATGTATGAATGCATTGTACAAGTATATCATGTAAAATGGGTTTTGAGGAATATTAATATAAGAACACGTGTTGCGTCACGCCGTGGAATGTTAAAAATGAAGATTATGCCTATTTATGTACTGAAACATTCCTGCCAGGTCATTCAGCAACTAGGTAAGATGACATTAAAATGTATCGACATACTTCTGCTTAACTTTATAGGTTTCCCCTTTCAATATATTTTAAGCTTGATACTCACCGATATCGCTGATCTTTTGCACTAGCTTGATGCCAAGGTTTCTGTCCGACTCCTCATACCTCTTCTCATCGGACATCGTGATTAAGAAAATCTCTTGAATAAGCGAACTATGGTGGTTTTCTGTGTTACTGTGGATCATTCAAAGTTACTTTCGTTTTACTTTCGATTTACCAGAAATCACGTGACTGTGGCAGTCTTCCTGACTGTGCTAAGATGTCGATCGTAAGAACGTTCAACAAAACAACACGGCTTTGGTTAATGTTTAACTGAGGAGACCAACAAAGCAGGTATTAACTGACTTGTTCGCTTTAGCCTGTAAAAATAAGTCTATTCATTAGACTGTTCGCTGTTTATGCAGGAGATTAACAGTGTCACTAATCAAAAAAGTTCATAAATCACCGTGGAGGAGACTCCACTTCAAACAAACAAACAAAATAAAGAAATAAATGACCACAGATTATCTAGAAGATATCCCAATAATCTGGATTTTGGATGAGCAATGTGTCATAAAAGCAGGTGTAATTTACTAATTACTGGTGAAAATGCACAAAGAGACTATATACACTTTGATTTTATTATTATTCACTTGTGGAGAACTGGTCGAGATTAAAGAAATCAGTTATTAGAGATGAGATATTAAAACTATTATGTTTAGAAATGTGCTGAAAACATCTGCTCAGAACAGAAATTGAGGGAAAAAATTAAAGAATTAAAGAATTTAACAGGAGAGCTAAATATTCTGACTTGCTATCTTGATTTTCTATTACATGGAGCTCCTCCTTGTTCTCTAAAACTAAAGCCAGAACCACGGCCAAAGGTTGCTGTGAGCCGTGTCTGTTCAGCAAACAAGCAATACACCCAGAACTAGGTTATTTTGAGCAACCAAACTTTAAAAGTCAGCCTGTGCTGGCAGTTCGCAGTGAACATTTATTTTTAAAACTATTAATTCTTAAATGTGATATTTTCTTGTAGGCTAAACTGTACCATTTTCAGTATGCTATTGTTGTTGAATTCAAATGAAGACATCTTGCTCCTTTTTTTCCTGAGTGCAACTGAAAAAGACGACAGACTGGTATATACACGGCAACAGCACCTCATAGTGGTACTTCTTAAAATACAGATAAAATCACTATGCATGCCACACTGCTTAAAACGGAGTCGTTATTTTACCTTGAAAGCAGTAACCTATAAAGGAAAATATACATTCTGAGTGCTTTCCAAAGATTGCTAGAGTAAAGCAGAAAGTAAAGTTGCAAGCATCTTAGCTAATGTAGCTTTGAACAGCTTCTTCCACCACGTTTTAAAAATAAAAATATCAGTTTCAGGTCCAGAGAGAGACTTTCCCCTCTAATAGGCTTTTTCCTCGTATCACCTCTTCGGATGAGTCTTTTGGCTGAGGTGGTTGTCTGTCAGTACTATCACTGAGATGTACATTATGGGAGAGGAGAAAAGTTTGACTGAATCTCAAAAAAAAGAGGCATGTTGGCCTCACAGCAAGAAGGTCAGTGATTTGAGCCTTGGCTGGGTCAGTGTGTGTTTCTGTGTGGAGTTTGCATGTTCTCCCCGTGTTGGTGTGGGTTTCCTCCGGGTGCTCCGGTTTCCCCCACAGTCCAAACACATGCGCTATAGGGGAACTGATCAACTAAACTGGCCGTAGTGTATGAGTGTGTGTGTGTGTGTGTGAATGAGTGTGTATGGGTGTTTCCCAGTACTGGGTTGTGGCTGGAAGGGCATTGGCTGTGTAAAACATATGCTGGAATAGTTGGCGGTTCATTCTGCTGCTGTGACCCCTGATGAATAAAGGGACTAAGCTGAAGGAGAATGATTGAATAAATGAATATCAGTTTGAGTGTGCTAATTTTAGATTATTATCATAAATAGTTTTATTAGATGAGCTCCAGATTTGGCTTCAGTATTGACTAATCTAATGTATATGCATAAATATATATAGTAAATCTTCTCTCAGAAAATATTCATTTAAATGAGAGATTTGTGAGTGGTGAACTCGTATATTAGTTTACTCTTATATTGTAAGGTTAGTCCAAATGAATGAATAATTCAAATATTTGACTCTTTCTCTTCCTCTACCTGCTCCTGATCTGCGGAGACTAACACAGCCTCCAGAAACAGCTCAAGAAAATGCTTTTACCAGCAAACATGTTGTCATTTTAAGTTTGTGATTCCAAATGTTGTGAGTTTCAAGCTTATTTATCTGCTTTTGTTTTGCATTTTCTCCCACCAAGTACCCTGGAAAAAGTGTTGCATACAAAACTGTTGCAAACAGTTTATTTGTGTTGAATTTCAACAAACAAATTAAACTGAGCAAAGTTCAACTTAAATAGTTTGTTTAAATTCAGCACAAATAAATTTTTTCAGTGTAACTGTTGCCATTGTAATCCAGCAGTTTCTGATGATTTCTAACTCATGATTTCTGTCAGATTATCTCTGCAGGATCAGTGTGTGAGTCTGTCCAGCAGATGGCAGTGTCTAACCTTATTAGTTCAGCTGAAACTCAGTTTGCTCCTTATACTGGCTTCAGATCAGACACATGAAGGTAAATCAGCAGCAAACCTCGAGAGCTTGAGTAAATCTGACTGTGAGAACTTCTGATAATAATATTTGTATGTGTAGATTATAATTTACACTCACAGCTCAGATATGTGTAAAGCTGAATCTCTGGATGTGCACATGCATGTTTTGAATTCAGTTGCAGATTATTAGTCAGTCATTCACAAATACACAATGACAGATACAGATGTGTGCAGCACATTTAGCTGAACACTTTATTTTGCCATTGTACATACTCAAAACTTGTTAACAGTTGTAATTGTTCAAAACCTCTTTCAATGTACTTCTTGTCTTTACTGTCTCCTAATCAAGAGGAAAATAGATTTATTTAAATATTTAACTTATATTGTTAACTAAAACTGACATTCATCAATGTAAATTTACTATTAAGAAGCCTAATTTTAAGGTATTGGTGACTGAAATATGCTTGTATACCAGTGTCAGAGACTCTACACACTATAATGTATTTATTTATTTATTACATTTGTATGTTTGTATTTTGTTTATACTTTTATGCATGTATATTTTATTGCAAAATGTTATATGCTGTTCTTTAAATAATAATAATAATAATAATAATGAGCGACTCAGTGGCGCAGTAGGTAGTGCTGTCGCCTCACAGCAAGAAGGTTGCTGGTTTGAGCCTCGGCAGGGTCAGTTGGCGTTTCTGTGTGGAGTTTGCATGTTCTCCCTGCGTTCGCGTGGGTGCTCTGGTTTCCCCCACAGTCCAAACACATGTGGTATAGGTGAACTGGGTAGGCTAAATTTTCCGTAGGGTATGTGTGTGTGTGTGTGTGTGTGTGAGTGAATAAGTGTGTATGGGTGTTTTCCAGTACTGGGTTTCAGCTGGAAGGGCATCCGCTGTACAAAACAAATGCTGGAATAGTTGGCGGTTCATTCCGCTTTGGCGACCCCTGATTAATAAAGGGACTAAGTAGCACCAGCAGCAAACAGGACTTGGGTGCAAAAGAATAATTTGATTATTTTATTATTATTGTTAAATTTTTTTAAACAATGTTATTCATTCATTCATTCATTCATTTTCTTTTCAGCTTAGACCCTTTATTCATCAGAGGCCACCACAGCGGAATGAACCGCCAACTATTCCAGCATATATTTTACACAGCGGATGCCCTTCCAGTTGCGACCCATCACTGGGAAACACCCATACACACTCATTCACACACACACACACACTCATACACCATGGACAGTTTAGCCTACCCAACTCACCTGTACTGCATGTCTTTCTCTCAAAAACAATTTTTCTTGCTGTGAGGCGATTGTGCTACCCACTGCGCCACCTTGTTGCCCCCTGTTTATATATAATAATGTTTATACTGTATATATATTTATACCATAAAACAGCAGTAAAGTGTGCTTATTGCCAATGAGATGAGATGATCTTGTAGGTCAGCACACAGTCATCGAGCAGTCCGAGGGTAAGTGTTTGTTTTAATAATCATCTATATGTTCAATACTACTGGATAAACTGTGTTAGGTAGATCTGTAGTGTTTATAAGTAACACTTACATTTGAGAAAGTCTTGATGGAGGAGCTGAAGAGGAGTGCTTTGTTTTCATTATATCCCATAAATACTAAAACAAACAAATAGAAATTAAAATACGGAAGTTTTTATATGGAATTGACTGACTGACTGACTGATTAATTAAACAATTGATTGATTGATTGATTGATTGATTGATTGATTGATTGATTGATTGGTGGAATAATCCTCTTCCTCCACACATTAGCATGTTTAATGCAGCTGTATTTTGGGGTGTGTGTTGAGTCTAGTGTTTCTGTCTGGCTGATTGTAGAGACTCAGGAGAGAGAGAGTATGTGTGTGTGTTTGACAGTCGTTAAACTGAAGCTGTCATCCATAATTAATTAGACATTTTCAGCATCTGGAGGACACACACACACTCACAGGAAACATTTTGTATTTATTTAATTTTAAAATACCTCATTCTGTCTGATTTATGAAATATGTCCCCATAAGGTTAAAATTGACTGGTATTGCTATACTTGTGGGGACATTTGGTGCCTACAATGTCAAAAATACAAGGCACTCACACACACAGACACGCACACACACACACACACACACACACACACACACACACACACACACACACACACACACACACTCTGCAAATTTATCTATATTTAAATAGTTTGTTCATATGAATCTCTAATGTGGGCAGCACGGTGGCTCAGTGGTCAGCACTGTCGCCTCACAGTAAAAAGGTCTCTGGTTTGAGTCTCGGCTGGGTCAGTTGGTGTTTCTGTGTGGAGTTTGCATGTTCTCCCCGTGTTGGTGTGGGCTTCCCCCACAGTCCAAACACATGCGCTATAGGCAGGGCCGGCCCAAGCCTTCAGTGGGCCCTAAGCAGGATTTTAGTTGGGGCCCCCTTGGTGCAAACAATGTGACAAATTATCGTTGATCCTTGATTATTCGCACACTGTAAATTTAAAACATGCATTATCGATTTTATTTGCTGTAGTTGTTTTACTTAAATCATAAAATATGTTTAAAGACAATTCCAAATATTATACTGCAGAAACAACTGCCTATTGATCAACTGCCTATTGATCAACTACCTATTGATCCCACTTTTTATATGACTACTTGCCACAAAACTAAACAATTAGACACAAAACATTAATCTAAGCTGTAATTAATGTTGACAGAAACAAAAACAGTTGGAAGTAGCCAATAGCATACTTATTATTATTATTATTATTATTATTATTAATATTATTATTATTATTATTATTATTATTATTATTATTATTATTATTCAGTCACAAAACGCTGCCAAACAGTCAAGAATAGTGACAATAAAAATAATTTTTTAAAAATGGATAAATGTTACATTAATGCATTTTGTAGTTCAAATAGCTTAAAACTATTTACATCAAATTCAAATTAAATCAGGAAGCATTTTGTAGACGTATTCGCATATAGCATATTACTAAATATCTAGAAAAAAAATTCAGTTTTCATAAATAATTATAAATTAAGTGAATTTTTTTTTTCTGTAAAGTGAACAAATTAATCTGCCAATGAGATAAGTAAAGTAATCTTATTTAAAACCAAAAACAATATTCTTTTATTTACCCTAATTGGCAGATTATTGAGCTTTTTTTATGAAAAAAAAATGCACATAATTTTGACTAAAAATCTGTCTAGAAAATGTTTATTGGTTAATTTTTTTTTAGATATTTGGACAAGACAAAAAAAAGAAGAAAGAAAATAATTTTTGCAGTGTATTTACCATCCATAGTTAATGGCTGTGTAATGAGAAATTTGAAACGAATGTATAAATCAGAAGCTTATTTTTTATCACCAAGTTTATGAAGCGTTTTGCTGCTGTGCCGTGCACTGTAGCTTCAATCACGATATCAGTGATTCTGCGATAAATCAACAGAAAATCAATCACAAATATATCATGAAAAAACTGCATCAAAAATGAAAAAGAATTTATAAAAAAATGCCAAAAAGGAAAAAATGCATCAAAAGGTTGATTCATTTCTTTTAATGACAGCATGTTTCTAAAACTGCAACAATGTAAAACAAGCGCACAGCTGTCAAACAACTTAACAATGCTGATGTGCAAAGAGCAGTTTGTGATTGAAAATCACAGTCATCTCTATCATAACAGCAGAATCTCAATTTAGTGGAATATGCATTAAGAAAACACTGTCAAAATAGTCAATTATTGCTTTCTAGTTTTCTGTAAACTTTAAACAACTTGATGAACTTATTTTATGAAAACATGGAAACTTTATGCTTAGCTCTGGTTTATTTTGAATAAACAATCATGCATTAAATATTTGTAATATTTTTAATGCATTAATATTTTTTCTTTAACTGATCAGAATGCTCTGAGAGGTGAGAACAGACTCCTCTCATCGCGTATGAAGTTTTCAGCAGTGGAGAACATCAGTTATTTACTCATCTATTTAAAAGATTTTTTAATTACCCTAATATTTTTACCCAAAATACCATCTACAAGACTGCCAAAATCTGTAAGGGTTAAATAAACGCAAGGCCTTTTAAATTATATGTTCACCCCCTATTGATATCTTTATCTAATACATATTTTGGCGGAATTAAAAAGTTTGAGCAGATTTAAGTCACAGCACTGCCCGCGGGCACGCGCGAGCGATATAGCGAAGTGAAAGCGCGTTTGTGAGGAAGAAACTAGCGGAAAATTCAGGGGAGCTGGATGTCTGAAACACAAATACCTTGGTCCAGCTTGGACAGAAGAATGTCCGTATGCCTGAGATTTCCACCATTGCAATGGCTCACCTGTCAGCGGTTTACATGACGCCGGTGTGTCTCTGATGATCTGCTGTTATGGGGAGCACCTGGTGGTGGCTGAGTGTACTGTATTTAAAGCGGTAATCTGTTGCAGTCAGTGTGCAAGACTGATTAATTAATTCATATCTTTTGTAAATTTAGATAAGTATCAATACGTGGCGCCAGAATATGTATCACGGCCGGAAATAACATGATAAATGGGCATATGTTTTGTCCCACCCCTTATCCATAACCCAACAAACAAACAAAATGAAAGTCACTCATTCATTTCGTGCACTCTTGGGGGCCCCCTGGTGGCCACGGGGCCCTAAGCAGCCGCTTAGTTCGCTTATGCCTTGGGCCGGCTCTGGCTATAGGGGAATTGATCAACTAAACTGGCCAGAGTGTGTGTGAATAAGTGTGTATAGGTGTTTCCCAGTCCTGGGTTGCAGCTGAAAGGGACCCGCTGCGTAAAACATATGCTGGAATAGTTGGCGGATCATTACCTCTGATGAGTAAAGGGACTAAACCAAAGGAGAATGAATGAATGAATCTCCACTGTTCTGCTAGTGACAGAGTCTGAACGTCTCCTGTAATGATCAGTTTCTCTCCTGTAGTTCATTATTCCTCAGGTCAGCAGCAGAAGTGCAGTGTTCCTCCATCTCCTGTAGTTTTATTTGATCTGCTGTCTTTGTGCTTCAGTTTTTATCTTCATGCTGTGTGTCATTAGACCTCTCTTTACGATCTCAGATCCATAAACTCCAGCTCCGTCAGCAAACTTCACTCATTAGGAGACATTCAGAGTCATCATTTATTGATGATCTTATGAGTTTATGTGTGTGAGACTCTGGAGATTAGCATGCTAGCATCTGCTCTAGAATATAGTACAAAACAGGAGCATTTAGAGAAAGAAATGCACAAGAACACAGCTAAACACACATTTAAACACAGCTAAACACACATTTAAACACAGCTAAACACACATTTAAACACAGCTAAACACACATTTAAACACAGCTAAACACACATTTAAACACATGGTCTCATCAGAAAATACACACAACACACAGATTTATTTAGTCTGCATGCTTTCTAGCTGGGCATTCATTGGTCGATGAGTTTAAATATCAGTGAGTTTGATTGAAAATCTTGAGTTTCATTGAATAAAAGCATCATAAATGAATAAATAACAGTGAATTAAACCACTATCTGAGAATTATTTCTTCATAGATGTTTAAGGGCTTTGCTGAAATGTGTAAAATACTGCTTAAACCAGGTTGATTTCTAATCAAAAGAGAAGATAAGGAGGAAATGAGTTTGGGTAATGGACGAATGATGTATGTGGTAATGGGGTGGGGAAATAATCCGCTTGCGCTTCATCCTACTCCATTTTCGACCATGTTGAAATGTGTTTTTTTGTTAATGGTATTTTATGTATGATATTTTGTTCGAAAATAAATAAATCAAATCAAATCAAATGCTGCAACTTAAAAATGAGTGTTAGTTGAAAATTTAGGTCACTTAAAAATGAAATAAATATATACACACGCAGTCTTGGGGTATAATTATGACACATTTTGGTCCCACTTTATATTAAGTGTCCTTAACTACCATGTACTTACACAGAAATTAATAATTCATTACAATGTACTTATAGTGTAAATACATGTATTTACTGTGTACTCGATTAAATACCTGTATGTAATTACCTCTGTAATTAAATTCTGTAATTACATTTGTAAATACACTGTTGACCATCCCTTACACCTTAACCCACCCTTAAACCTACCCATACCACCAAACCTGTCCATAAACCCACCCCTATCCCAACACAAGAGCACCACAAGTGATGTCAAATACATTATGAACACAGTACGTACATTGTATTATTATTATTATTTTTTGTTGCAAGTGCATAGTAGTTAGGGACACTTAATATAAAGCGGGACCCATGTTTTTATAGCAAATACTTGTTTGAATTTTAGATAAACACGTACATACACTTGTCAATCTGTATATTTGCACTCACTATTTCTACTTTGTCCTGTCTCTGTAATTCTGTAACACTGTAGAAGCTCTGTCACGAAAACAAATTCCTCGTATGTGTGAACATACCTGGCAATAAAGCTCTTTCTGATTCTAAAGCTCATTCTGAGATGTTTTAATTAATGAAAAAAATAAAAAACTATTTAAAAATGTGCACAATAAATATATATATATAGAATAAAATCACTTTCAAAAAAAGGTTAATAACAGTTTATATGGATGTTGTTTGGTCAGAACTGGTCATTAGTAAGTTAATGAGCTTAACTGAGGGTTAGTTTGTCAAAGAAATTAATAAAATACTGCAATAAATGTAAATATATTTTTGGTATATGAAATTCTGACAGTTAATGTTAAAAATAATGTTTAAATGCTTAGAAATATTTATTTACTGCATCAAAAAATGTTGTTAAATTAATAATTTAAATAAATATATAAATAAATGTGTAAATAAAACAATATTCTATTAGAATGTTTGTTCATAACTTTAAGAAAACCTTGACAGAACGTTCTGATAACGTTCCCTTATATTCACCTGTTGCATTTTGGATTAAAAAATTATTATTTGTTCATTGATGAGCCTAAAAATCAGTTTTGTGTAATATGAACATATATTTTAAGATAAGCTATCAAATGCTTTATATTGTACATTTATTAAACAAGCAAATCCCTCTTCTATGACTGTATGTGATCATGAAGAGTGTGTTCTGCTCTCTGCTATGAAGCTGTTATTTAAGAGTCAGTAATTAGACTGAAGTCTCAGTGTAAAGCGTTCTCTATCAGATTAATGACGGCCATTAAAGAGCTGATTTCACACTGAGTTTATACTGTGTTTCTCTTGTGTTTGACTGGAGCTGATGATGAATCCACAGAGACGTGGCTTTATGAAGCACATCTCGCTCTCAGACGTTTATGAGGACGCAGACGCTCTTTATTTTAGTACTGCACTGAGGTTTGCATCTCATGATGATTTCTGTTCACTCTGCATCATTATAAAGGCTTATTCTTACAGCTTATACACACAGACATATCTCTGAGTGTTATGAGCAAATCCTCTTACATACACACTGATCTGAGATCTGTAATTATCTCTTCAAAACATCATTCATGTTTTCTAATGTTTATTCAATGTTAAATTAATGTTCTAGTAACGTTTTAAAAACTACAATACAACATATGCTAACATTTGCATGAAGTCTTATAAAATTACACACTGATATGATAATGACTTTACTTTTAGACAAATAGTATTGCAGTAATGTGTGTTCAGAAGCATTAATATTCCCAGAATAATCCTAAAGTATTCAGTAAACTGTAAATATGTTCATATTTGGCTTTTTACAGATATAAAACTTTATGTTGGATAATTGTCAACATATTTTCACATATATTACAGATAGTTTGTATATGTTTGCTTAAAAATAGGACATGAAAAGATAATAAAGAGTAAAAGTCAGCATGCAATATGACAAAAACTGCAATTAAGAATGCCAAAAATCAAATATTGTATATTGATTAAATAATGCAATGATATACAGAGTTTTTGTACGTCAACTATGCCCTTATATATAAACACACACATGTATTAGAGTTAAAACAGAGAAACATTATAGATTATTAATTAAATGATGTCAAATGAATTGAATTAGATTAGAGTGAGGAAATTAGCTAAATATTAGATATTCATAAGGGACATTAAATAGAGTAAAAGCAAACATGCATTTCAGATTTGTCATACTGCAATTAATAATGCAAAAAAACAAAGTATTGTATATTGATTAAATAATGAAATGACATTCAAAGTGTTTTTAAGTGATTTGACCCGTGTCGTATGTAAACACAGACGTGTATTATTGCAGTAATGTGTGTTGATAAGCACTATTATATCCAGAATAATCCTCCAGTGTTGAGTAACGTGCAGAATAACACACAGACGCTGCTCTTCATCCTCATCAAGGTGAAGAAGAGCATCAAATCCATCACACAGATCAGATCATAAAAGCAGAGCAGCAGAGATTGATCTGCTCCATCACAAATATACAGGAGAATGAAGTGTGTGTGTGTCGGGGAGCATCAGGGTCGGGCTTTATGAAGAGCGCAGTACACACACACATTCATCAACACAGTGTTTCAGAAACGCACACACTGACTGATCCACAAAACACGTGTGCGTGTGTGTGTGTGTGTGTGTGTACATTTACAGATAACAATGACTGGAATATCTCCCCTAATGTAGATGAATCTACCTACTGTTATGATTTGCATAGATAAATAATAGAAGTCTTAAAGTCTTAAACCTACACTGGAAGCTGATATAGCTGCCGATATACAACATTCCTCAAAACAAATGTCTTTTTAAACAAGCCTGGAGTCAGTGAAGTGAGGAAGCAAGAGCAGAATAGTCATTTCGGGATTAATCAGCTATTAAAACAAGGAAACGTTTTGTTAGTGTTGATCTCACAACTTTTTGACATCAAAAATCAGCATGTGAACTTCAACAATGGTGAAAATCTGCAAAATGTTCAAATAAACATCACAAATATACTGCATTACATATATTAAAAAGGAACGAAAACTCATTTATTCATTTTCCTTCACCTTAGTCCCTTTATTAACCAGGGGTCGCCACAGCGGAATGAACCGACAACTATTCCAGCATATGTTTTAAAAGGCGATGCCCTTCCAGCTGCAACCCAGTACTGGGAAACTCTCATTCACTCATTCAACACTCATTCTTACACACACACTACGGCCAGTTTAGTTGATCAGTTCCCCTATAGCGCATGTGTTTGGACTGTTGGGGAAACCGGAGCACCCGGAGGAAACCCACACCAACACGGGGAGAACATGCAAACTCCACACAGAAAAACCAACTGATCCAGCCGGGACTAAAACCAGCAACCTTCTTGCTGTGAGGCCACAGTGCTAACCACTGAGCCACCATGATGCCAACTAAAATATTACTACTCAATTATTTTTTAGTGATGCATTACTTTATTCGCTACTCAGAGAAGTCATATAACTGCGTGATGTTATTTGTGATGTGTTTCCCCAACACTGTTTGCGAGTGCTGTGTGTTTTTGCTGTAGATGTTGCGTGTGTGTTGTGTTCTGCAGGTTTTCTTCTGTCTGTGGGGAAATAATCTCTGCTGGAGCTGAGAAATGTCATCTTCAGATCTGCTGTAATGCTGGAGGAAGAGAAGAGCAGGAGGATTCGGCCTTTAGAGCTTCACAGAGTCCTGAAGATCACACCGGTCACCTGTGTGTGTGTGTGTGTGTGTGTGTGTGTGTGTGTGTGTGTGTGTGCGTGTGTGTGTATGTGTTCATGAGTGTATAAACAAAATCTCATATGCATTGATGATCTGACCTTTGACCCCACTGTGAGTAAATAAAGCCCAGTACAGTACAGTAGAGTCATGCTGAAGCTTTGATCAGACCTTCTCAATCATGGCTGCTTCTTTAAGACAGCTGCAGAAGAATAAAGGTAAATGACCCATGAAATGTACTTTATATGTATGTATTTTAGGGCAGCACGGTGGCCCAGTGGGTAGCACAATCACCTCACAGCAAGAAGGTCTCTGGTTCGAGTCAGTGTGTGTTTCTGTGTGGAGTTTGCATGTTCTCCCTGCGTGGGTTTCCTCCAGGTGCTCCGGTTTCCCCCACAGTCCAAACACATGTGGTACAGGTGAATTGGGTAAGCTAAATTGTCCGTAGTGTGCGTGTGTGAATGAGTGTGTATGGGTGTTTCCCAGTGATGGGTTGCAGCTGGAAGGGCATCTGCTGTGTAAAACATATGCTGGAAAAGTAGGGGGTTCATTCCGCTGTGGTTACTCCAGATTAATAAAGGGACTAAGTCAAAAAAATGAATGAATGAATGTATTTTAAGTGTTTAAATAATAATAGACATGGGTAGCACGGTGGCTCAGTGGTCAGCACTGTGGCCTCACAGTAAGAAGGTCTCTGGTTCGAGTCCCGGCTGGGTCAGTAGGTGTTTCTGTGTGGAGTTTGCATGTTCTCCCCGTGTTGGTGTGGGTTTCCTCCGGGTGCTCCGGTTTCCCCCACAGTCCAAACACATGCGCTATAGGGGAATTGATCAACTAAACTGGCCGTAGTGTATGAGTGTGTGTGTGTGTGTGTGTGTGTGTGTGTTTGGGTGTTTCCCAGTGTTGGGTTGCAGCTCCTCTGTGTAAAACATATGGTGTACAGAGGGCATCCTCTGTGTAAAACATATGGTGGAATAGTTGGTGGTTCATTCCGCTGTGGTGATCCTGAATAATAAAATGACTAGAAGGAAAGTGAATGAAAGAATAATAAACATGGACAGGTCAGAATTCAGATGTTAAATATGAAATAAAACAATAGAAGCACATTATTGCATTACAATCAAATTACCTTAATGTTACAGTCCAATATAAGTTATTATATATAAACAGGTAAGCTGCAGGTTTATAGCATATGGGGGATGTCTGTGTGTACGTGTGTGTGTTGTTGTTGAAGTCCTTGATGGATATATATATAACCGCAAATAAATATTAAAGTTAATCCAAATAAATGATCAAAATTGTATATTAAAACATAGTATTTAACTACATTAAAGAGTGCTCTGTAAAAGTGTGATGAAAAACAACGAAACATTTGATATTTTTTATTTGTTTATTTATTTTTAATTTTACAAATTACAAAATTAAATGTTCATTAATTTAGATCATTAAAAAAGCCATTTTACATGCATTTAGAAATGTAGAGTTACTATTACATACTAAAAAACTAACACTAAAGACTATATTGCTAAATAAAGTGAATGTGTCGAATAAATAAATAAATAAATAAATAAATCTTATTATATTTTGTAAGGTTTAATCTAATCGATGACGTTTCATGTAAATCAACTGAAAGATCAATTCATTACGTTAAATTTAGTTTGGGGGAGGGGAAAACTATATATATATATATATATATATATAATGTATAATAGTAGATAAGAAACTTTAATAAAGTCTATAAGGGAATATACCGATGTGTAAGGACTGATATGTTTGCTCGTCTGGTCTTCTCCGAGATGATCTGTGTGTGTGTGTGTGTGTGTGTGTGTGTGTGTGTGTGTGTGTGTGTGTGTGTGTGTGTGTGTGTTTGCTTTGCTGCAGAGGAAACTTGAGCAGGAGATATGAATGTGATCAAAACAGCTCTAAAGTTATGAATTTTATTGCTCAGGTTTCCATGGTGATCAGAGAGCAGCGATGATGATGATGATGATGAAGATCAGGAGTTATGGATATATTCGCTGTGGTTTTCTGTGGACATACTGTACAAATAAATCAAGAATTCACACATGTATCCTGCTGTCTGCCAGCACTGGAGAGTTAGCTCAGCTCTGAGTTTATATGATTTCATCTGTTTTATTATGGTGTTAATAAAACAGTTTCATAGTTATTATAGCTCAGCAGGTTAGCAGCTTATTATTCATTTCCTTCAGGACAGCAGATAGACATTCAAAAACACCAGTGGTCAATGAGTGGATATAAGTGGCTGAACTCGACAGTCTCCCCTGACTTCATGTTTCAGTTTGAGCTGGAGAATGTGCAGTTTACAGGGACTCTTATTGTGTTTGTTCAGTTTCCTCAATGACAGGAAGTGCAGGGGACCTTTAATGAAGCACCTGAGAGCAGCCATGTTGAGTCTGAAACAAACATTTACACCTTTAATCTCTGATTAGATGATTTATTGGTGTATTTACAGTCATTTCTGTGGATTAATCTCTTAATGATTCAGATGCAGGAGTTGAGGATGAACACAGACAGCACAGGTGAGAGAAATACTGCATTTATTCTGTTTTATTGACAATCTGCAGGAAATCTTCTGATTTTGTGGATCATCTGCGGACATTAGCAGATTCTTTTATCATAGTTGCTTTCATAAGATGGATTTTAATGTCAAATAACAAAGTATTTTTGGTTGATATTCAGAACTGGAAAGTGTTTTAGAATTTGCTTATTTATTAAAATGTGTTGGTTTATTTGGTGGGCGTCACGGTGGCCATTGGGTAGCACAATCACCTCACAGCAAGAAGGTTGCTGTTCTCCCTGTGTTGGTGTGGGTTTCCTCCGGGTGCTCCGGTTTCCCCCACAGTCCAAACACATGCGCTATAGGGGAATTGATCAACTAAACTGGCCGTAGTGTATGTGTGTGTGTGTGTGTGTGTGTGTGTGTGTGTGTGTGTGTGTGTGTGTGTGTGTGTGTGTGTGTGTGTGTGTGTGTGATTGAGTGTGTATGGGTGTTTCCCAGTACTAGGTTGCAGCTAGAAGGGCATCCGCTGTGTAACACATAATGCTGGAATAGTTGGCGGTTCATTCCACTGTGGTGACCCCTGATTAATAAAGGGACTAAGCCGAAAAGAAAATGAATGAATGTTTGTTTGGTATTTAGTTTGGATGAAATGTGTTGTTTTTGCGTTTTACTGCAGTTTACTATTAGTTGTAGTGATTGTTCATTTTAATGAATGTTTTTATTGCTGTAGTTTTATGAATCTTTTGATTTCTAGACTTTTTGTTTTCTGTTTTAATTGCATCTTCAGCTTTTTATGTTTATTATTTGTGTTTTTCATTTTAGTGTATATGTTCATTAGTCGTTTATTTTTTACTTTAGTTTTACCGTGTCAGTGTTCAGTGAAAATGATGAATGTGAATGGAAGCCAATTTAATTTAGCAGGATCATTCATGGTTTAATTGCAGTGGCATTTATTCAATATTGTATTTTGTTCAAATGTGGGATTAGAATAACTTTTTATCATTTAATTATAATGTTTTTTCTTTAATTAAAATTAGATTACTTAAGTTTTTTTTGGTGTTGAAATGTAGATGAAGATGCTGTTTTTATTGTAGTTAACTTTAAATATATTTCAATTAAAGAATGTTTTTGTATATTTGATTTATTTTAATTTTAGTTTTAGAAAGTTGCATTTTTTGCTGTGTTTTCCTGTCATTTGCTTATCAGGCTGTATGTCCATCTACAGTAGTTGTATTGAACTTTAGTTTTTGGTTAAATACTTCATCTTGTCATTGAGGTGAAGTTGGATTTATATTCGCACATTTAACTTGTGACGCTCTCTATATTGTTTACTGCTGTACTTTTGAGCTCTGAGATCTCATGTAGGAATCATTATTCAATTGACTATAAACAGTGTTGTGCTTTGATAGTCTTTGGCTGATTATTTCACTATTTATAATTTGTAAAGAATACTTTTCTGAATTGTATGATTAAGGAGAAAGTCTGAATGTGGGAATATTAAACCAGCTTTAGCTCAGTCGTCTTTTCATGACAGACAGCTGAAATTAAACTGGATGTGAGTTCATGTGTGTTAGCAGTGTTGTACAGTAGTGTTGTGCTGGACTGATTGTGTGCAGCAGTAAATGCTCTGAAGGCTCATCATCATTATTATGGGATGTTTTCCTCATTATCCTGCGGTTTATTGTGTGATTGATTGACAGATGAGAGCAGGAGTGAGCTTGAGGAAATGAGCAGATCTGATGTTAATGAAGTTAATCAGAGGACGAGTGGATTAGAACACCTCCACACTCACTAATGAGTCCAGCAGTCTCTCAGTGATTCTCAGTGTGTGTGTGTGTGTGTGTGTGTGTGTGTGTGTGTGTGTGTGTGTGTGTGTGTGTGTGTGTGTGTGTGTGTGTGTGTGTGTGTGTGTGTGTGTGTGTGTGTGTGTGTGTGTGTGTGTGTGTGTGTGTGTGTCAGTAAAAGTGTATGTCTCTCTATGTGTGTCTCTCTCTCTGTGTGTTCTGCTTGTTCCCAGATGTTTTTCTGTCTCTGTCGGAGTGATAATTCAGCGTTTGCTCATTGATTTACTGTTATCTGTGATTAGACTGACGTCTACTGATTGACCAGGCATTGACTTCACTGTTATCAGCTCTTATCAGACACACAGGATTGTCATCAGAGTCAATCCTGAGGCCTGATGTAGATATACTGCCAGATGAGTCCATGATAAGTCATCTGTCTAATTCATTTATAACTCATCAACACTGCAAATCATCCTCAGTGGTTCTCTTCTCCGCAACAAACATCCAAACATGCTGAAACCAACACACATTTACTGAAGAGCTGAAATGAAGACTGTTTTCTTTACATCGCCATGCAAAAACTGCTTTCCTTACTTAGTTTAGTCTTGTTTCTAGTCCAAATATCTCCAAAACACACTTAAATCAGTCAGCATTTTCTAGACAAACACAACATCGTCTTGTTTTCAGAAATGAGTCAATATTAAGAGTTTTTCCTTTAAACAAGCACAATAATCTTGATTTTCCTTTTCTCTTCCCCCATTGGCAGATTATTTAGTTTGTTTTAATGAAAAACTCACTTAAATTTGACTCATTATTTCTGGAAACAAGACGATCTGTTTTGCTTTTGCTCTAATGTGACCAACACAGGCTCATTGTGAATATGTACCCCTGTTTACATTTCTGGAGAGCGCCAATTATGTACCCAGACACGCGTCTGGCTGCTTTTTTTTTCTTTAAAACGAATGCTGCGTGGCTGTATGACACCCCAGAGAGCTTCTGTTTCTTTTGACGCTACCAGTTGACCGATGTTACCAGTTTACCCAGTGGCTCACCGTGTATGTCGGCGGACTTGCAACCCAGAGAGGAATTGGCTGAGACGACGGGGTTCGAGTGCAGTGAAGAACAGTTCCAGAAAACAGATAAAACATAAACAAAAGCAATAAAAATAAACAAATAAGTAAATAACAGGGTGAGAACATCTGAAAACGTGGTCAAAATCAGGCGGCCGCAGGGGCTTTTCTTTTTCTGAGTTGCTTTTGAAAACACTGTTAATTGAGTTTAGGGAAGGGGGTCAGTCAGTCTGTCAGTCAGTCAGTCAGTCAGTCAGTCCGTCCGTTGACAGTGGCCTCGTGTGGTTTTGCGTGAGAAGAGCAGGCACAAATGGCACTCACGAGAGAAATTTGAGATCTCAAAAAGCATTGGAGGCCTCTGGTGGATTTGCGAAAATAAAAACTGCATGCAGATGTACCTCAAGGGATGTATTTTCTGTTCTCTGGAAAAATATACAGGGGTACATATCCACAGTCATCCTGGGTTGAATTTTAACCATAAATTCTCTTCATTTTAATGCATTTTTTCATTTTTCATTCTCTTCCTTTAGTAAATGCATCCTGATTTATGAATATTTCCATATTCATTTAGCAGAACAAGACAGAAACCCAGTGTTTGTGAATTCCTGAACTGCTGCTTTGGTTTTCTCTGTAAAGATCATCATTGCGATTGCTTATAAATGCTGTGTTTTTCCTTCTATCATTGTAGTGTGCAGTCGTGCATGAACACAGTAAACATCTTTGCAGATTCTGCACTGTTTTGCATAAATACAGCAACTGCAAAAGTGAGGGAAAAAATCTGTGTGCATTTCAAGATAAAGCCGAATGGAAATATTGTTATTGAAAGCCAGAGTGAACATATGGATTCTGTATTTGTCTGTGCAATGCATGAGTTCAGTTCAGATTCAGTCTTTAATAAATGTGTGTGTGTTGGATCTCCTGACACGGTGGATAATTCAGCAGGATAATTGTGGAAATGCATTAAACATTCCTGCATTTACCTGAAGAGCTTCATCTGCTGTTTTAAATCTGCTCCTGAAGCTGATCTCATGACTCTGCATCTGCAGATTTCACACTTCATCAAGCGTCACCGCAGCATTTACTGAAGAACTATATTAAAAATAGATTATCATCAGCTGAATACTGTTACACGCTGCTGGATTATTGTAATGGATCTGCATTTATGGTTTTAAATGTGAATCTGTGATCAGTCTCGAGATGTAGCTTTCAGCTGTTTTATTTGTTGACCTTTATAAAAAAGGAGCTTTTACTACAGTATATAATGTAGCTCTCAGTTTACTGTACAGACAGTGATAATGCAGAATGAACATGAAGTGATAGCAATATATTATTATTATTATTTTGCAAAGAGTAATGGGTCATTGTGTGTTAGCTCATATTTTACGTTTCATTTTATGTGTTTATTTATTAAAACATCTTTATTGTGGTGTATTTCTAGTTTATTTATGAATTCAAATTCAGTTTAGTTTTTATATTTGGCACATACAGGCTCATACACAGTTTGATATGCAGTGAAATGCTTACTCAACCACACTCGTAACCTTAAATAATATCAACAATTACAAAAATAATAACAACTAGAATCTACATTTTGGAGAAATATTAATGCAATAGAAAATAAAAACAAATATAAGATATTTAAAGACTTTTGATATTCATTTTTTATTGCAATTTTCTCATAGTTTCTCAATTATTATTGTTATTGTTTGTTTATTTATTAATATTATTGTTTTTTATTTCATTTATTTATTTTATTATTTCAAAATTTATTAGGAAGATTTAAAAAAAACAACAAAAAACTTTTTCAGCTATATTTGGTACCAAAGTACAGGGAAATAAAAATGTCTTCAAAAGATGGCTGCAGCACAATGCATTTACACACATAGACCCGTCAATCAGGGAAAGAAGTTGATTTTTTTTTACTTATTGTATGTATTTATTTATTTATTTTTTTATTTGTTTTATTTATTTATTGGTTTTATTCATTTATTTATTTATTAGTTGTATTTTATTTATTTATTGGTTTTATTTATTTATTTGTTTGTTTGTTTGTTGGTTTGTTTATTAAATAATTAATTTATTAGTTTTATTTTATTTATTTATTGGTTTTATTTATTTAATTATTTGTTTATTAGTTTTATTTTATTTATTGGTTTTATTATTTAATAATTTGTTTATTTGTTTATTTCTTCATTAGTTTTATTTTATTTATTTATTGGTTTTATTTATTTATTACTTTTTTATTATTTATTTATTAATTTTATTTTATTTATTTATTGGTTTTATTAATTAATTTATTTGTTAGTTTTATTTTATTTATTTATTTATTAGTTTTATTTTATTTATTTATTGGTTTTATTTATTTATTTATTAGTTGTATTTTATTTATTTATTGGTTTTATTTATTTATTAGTTGTATTTTATTTATTTATTGGTTTTATTTATTTATTTATTTATTTATTAGTTTTATTTTATTTATTTATTTATTTTATTTATTTATTTATTTATTCCTTTTTTATTATTTATTTATTAATTTTATTTTATTTATTTATTGGTTTTATTTAATAATTTATTTATTAGTTTTATTTTATTTATTTATTTATTTTATTTATTATTTATTACTTTTATTCATTAATTTTATTTTATTTATTTATTGGTTTTATTAATTAATTTATTTGTTAGTTTTATTTTATTTATTTATTGGTTTTATTTATTTATTAGTTTTATTTGATTAATTTATTGGTTTTATTTATTTATTTAAATTTGTATTTATTAGTTTAATTTTATTTATTTATTGTTTTTATTTATTTATTCATTTATTGGTTTTATTAATTAATTTATTTGTTAGTTTTATTTTATTTATTTATTGGTTTTATTTATTTATTAGTTTTATTTGATTAATTTATTGGTTTTATTTATTTATTTAAATTTGTATTTATTAGTTTAATTTTATTTATTTATTGTTTTTATTTATTTATTCATTTATTGGTTTTATTAATTTATTAGTTTTATTTTATTTATTTATTGGTTTTATTTATTTGATTTTTTTAATTAGTTTTATTTTATTTATTTATTAGTTTTATTTTATTTATTTATTAGTTTTATTTTATTTATTTATTTATTTATTGGTTTTATTTATTTATTTATTTATCTATTTGATTATTTGCAGACAGCATGGATTACCATCTGCATGTGTGTGAACAGACCCCGAGCGCTGCAGTTTCAGTGAATAAACTCTTGATGGTTCAGCCTCTCGTGTTCATTCATAATGTGCGTCAGTGTTTTCCTCCCAGGCTGTAACTATAGTGCCATTCATCAGTCAGGGGTTAATAGGAGCGCTAGTTGACATGTCTATTAAACCAGCCTGGCCTTGATCTGACTGCACTATTAGCTGTGAATGTGACGGATTGACCAGAAAACAGCAGAAACTGACTCTCTGCCTGTTATTTCTGTCAGTCTCTTAAGTTTAAGCTGTTTTATTCCCTCCGTACACTGCAGAAATCATAGTTCTCATCAGTGGTTGTCATGTTTTCTTGTTCAAATATCTGCATAAATCACATCAAGATGCATTTATTGAAGAAGAAGAAGAACAACTGGATATATTATATATTTTTCTGTGTGTGCTTCACCATTGAATATATATCACAATGTAGAATGTCTTTATATATTTATACTGGAAAACAAGACAAAACTGGCAGTACTACAGATCATATACTGGATAGATACTGATTCTTGTTATTTTTTATGAAAATATGAACAGCTCATATTTCACTAATAAATAAATAAATAAATAAATAAATAAACAGGAAATCAAATTTACCATACAGATGATGTTTTATTCCATTTGATTTTTAAGACCCAATTGCTCATTTCTGTCTAAATTTCTAATTGATATAGCTAATCCACATTAATGAAAGTCATTTGTTACTGTAATAGGAATAACTCTTGAGATGATTAACCCTAAAATAATCTGCATTATAGTGATTAGAGTTAAATTAAATGGTGAACACAGATGAATTAAACTGTTTAATGTTCCTTATGCAACACTTCAGAGTCGCTGCATTCACTCACAGTGAGCAAAACACGCTGTACACTCATTAATAACCTTCATTTACTGTCACTTACTCAAATATAACTGCTGTTAAATAATAATAATAACAGGTCTAACATTTGATTTAAAAACTAATCTGGTAATGCTACTGTATTAAGTGATTGTGTTTATGTGTGTGTATAATAGTAGCGTCACTGTATAGTGAGTGTGTTTGTGTGTAATAGTAGCACCATCATATTGAGTGTGTGTGTGTGTGTTAGTAGTAGCATCTCTGTACTGAATGTGTGTGTGTGTGTTTAACAGTGCTGTTGTCGTATTGAGTGTGTGTGTGTAATACTAATGCCGTCATATTGAGTGTATGAGTGTGTGTGTGAAGGTGAGTGTGTACTGTAGTGTGACTCTTGAAGTTCGGCTCTTCAGAAGTGTGTTTAATGAGGTGAAGTGCAGCTCAACCCACACACACACACACACACACACACACACACACAGTTCCAGCAGTGTGACCTGTGACCTCAGTGAGAGCAGTGTAAATGAACCATCATTAGAGAAGCACTCCTGATAATAACAGTGTTTCAGCACTAAAGCATCACTGAAGAGCTTGTCCTTCTTCTCTTAATGAAATCTGGCTGAGTTTTAGGTGTGACATTCATTAAACCAATCAGAGAGTCATAACCCAGTTTCCTTTTAGAGCGAGTTCCAGTCGCTCCATAGTGGATTTCTTATTTACATGTCGAATGTTTTAGGTAACGAAACTGAACGCTACACTAGTGAGGAATCAGATCTGCCCATGCATGATGTTAAAGACCCTCTACAGAACCTGCTGGATTCACTAAAGCCCCCTGATGAGAAGGCAGAGGTAGTTATTTTTATATTTAATATATTTAATACATTTGAATTCTTTACTTTTATAAGGTTTGTGTGCTGCTGTGCATCCCTGTGTGTAATGAGCAATGTGTATGAGACTATATAAATGCATCAGTAACACGTTTATTAAACAAGAAAACACTGTACAGCAGCTTTAGTTGGTCAATTATAGCTGTATTTTAGTTCCTCAATCTCGACGCTCCAGCAGTGCACCTTAACACAACTCCTTTCAGACATCACAATGAGCTCATATGCATTTACTATTTAACCAACATGTGTACATGCATTTTGAGTCTGAAATAAAGAAACTAAAATAATAATAATAGATCTGTATTGCACCAAGTGTATGATGTGTGTTGTGTGTTCTCCAGCCCGGCGACACACAGTGAAACTCCAGCAGAGCCTGAGGTGTGTGTCTGTACGGTACAGGAGTGAAATGACCATCTCCTCCTCTGAGCTCCTCCAGAGTGGAATAAGGCAGGTCTGTGCTCTTCATTAATCTTTCATCTGCTGTTTAAACGTGTTTCTCCTCTCCGCTTCAGACTCACAGCTGAATATATCCGTCTGCAGGGTTCCTCTACATCACACTTCAGCTGCACGCTGCTGAATAGGGTTTATAACTGTGTGCTTCTGTAGGTCACTGGATGAATATCATCAGATTCTGAAATCAAGATTCCATTATGTCTGCTGAAAAACAGTAAGTGTTATCAGAATTAATTCTACCATTGGTGTATTAAAAGTAAACTTAATTTAAATTAATAAACAGAAAGCTGGTGTTTTTCTGACCAAAATCACCCACACACCAGTAATTTAGAATTAAATTTATTATTATTAAAGTTATTCAAATTATTAATAAATTAAATTAATAAATAATCATTTATTTTATTATTTCACAATTTATTAGGAAGATAAAAAAACAACAAAACTTTTTTCAACTATATTTGGTACCAAATTACAGGAAAATAAAAACGTCTTCAAAAGATGGCAGCAGCACAATGCATTTACACACAGAGACCCGTCAATCTGGGAAACCAGTTTTATTTTTCTCATTGCATGTATGTATTTATTTATTTATTTATCTATTTTATTATTTGCTGACAGCATGGATTACCATCTGCATGTGTGTGAACAGACCCCGAGTGATGCAGTTTCAGTGAATAAACTCTTGATGGTTCAGCCTCTCGTGTTCATTCATAATGTGCGTCAGTGTTTTCCTTCCAGGCTGTAACTATAGTGCCATTCATCAGTCAGGGGTTAATAGGAGCGCTAGTTGACATGTCTATTATTTACTATTAAATTTGTTGCTAGTAAAACTTATACAAATTAATAATAAAATAAATATAAATTTTTATTTGAATATTGATCTTTTTTTAATTTTAAGAAAATATTATTTTTCTAAAAAATGTCCATTAATGCAGAAAACTTTTCTTTTATGTCAGATATGAACCATGTTCTTGTTACATGTTATGTAAATATAAATGATAATGCCTGTATGCAGATGATGGATCATGCATAATTACATGCAAATAGCCATAATCCTAAGACTTGTTACTATAGGAAGTGCATGCTGTTATTGAATATTACTCACCACAAAAATGTACAACTGCATCATTCATTTTCTTTAGGCTTAGTCCCGTTATTAATCCGGGGTTGCCACAGTGGAATGAACCGCCAACTTATCCAGCATATATTTCACGCAGCAGATGCCCTTCCAGCTGCAACCCATCACTGGGAAACACCTATACACGCTCATTCACGCACACACTCATACACTACGGCCAGTTTAGTTGATCAATCCCCCTATAGCGCATGTTTAGACTGTGGGGGAAACCGGAGCACCCGGAGTAAACCCACACCAACACGGGGAGAACATGCAAACTCCACACAGAAACACCAACTGACCCAGCCGAGGCTCGAAACAGCGACCTTCTTGCTGTGAGGCGTTGTGCCACCCACTGCACCACCGTGAGGTCCCACAACTGCATCATAATAAATGTAAAATAAAGCTGCATGCTTAAAAACAACAACAACGACATAAGCGAATAACATCAGTCACAGTCCAGCTCAACAACAGCAGAAGCACATCATGCGTAGGGCCAACCAGAACCTGCACACGGAGAATCCAGCAGATTTATAGCCCATCATTAATTCTGTTTATTTACTTGAGTAAATGTGTGTAAATCTATATTTATTCAGTTTTTAAATTAATTACAGTAATATTATTGACTAATATGAACATGTTGATCTGATTTATGTACAGTGCAGTGTGTACAGTCATATTCTCAGTCTTTTAGTAGAGATATTATATGAGAGATTTGCTTTGTTCACCAGATAAAGTGAATCTAATTGGATTTGCATTGTAAACATTCAATAACAGTTAAAAAGGTATTATTTTTTATTCCACATATTAAGCTTTTAGTTATGAAACTCCCAAAATAATTCTGCAGAAATCCACAGATTTTTACCAAAATTCTCTGCAGAAATAGTAAAAACCGTCTGCAGACTCCGTCTGGCCCTAATCATGAGTGTAAAACTCATCAGACAGACACACAATCAATTACTGACAGAGAAATGAGGATTTCTGTGAGTCTGCAGCGGCACCACACTCCCAATCAGACAAATTCAACTATAATTCATCTCTCAGCTCATTATACACTGCACACACACACACGCACACACACACACACACACACACACTGAAGAGCTGTTGAGATAATGGACACATTATAAACTCTTCTCATTAAATCATATATGAGCATTTACAGCAGATCACATTCAGAAGAGTGTTACTGACCACACACACACACACACACACACACACACACACACACACACTGAGATACTGATATATGCATTTATAGACAGCTTGATTAGACATTCATTAATGTTTCTGTCCTCTAATGATGCGAACGCTCAGAGTTTATAAATCAGTCATATTCTGCACTTTCAGTGTTTCACTCTTGCTCTCTGCTTGTTTACAATTGAACAAACACACACACACACACACACACACACACACACACACACACACACACACACACACACACACACACACACACACACACACACACACACACACACACACACACACACACACACACACACACACACACACACACACACACAAACACATGGAGTGTGTGGGAGAGATAGAGCTGGTGTGGAGCTGATAATAATTGATTGATGGCAGGTCGGTTGTTGATGACAGGTTAGTTGTGTGACCTTTAACCTTGCTAGTTCAGTCCTTACATGTGTGAAATAGCCAATTACATCTGCGCGCGCGCGCGCGCGCGCGTGCGTGCGTGCGTGCGTGAGAGAGAGGTAAGGTTGGATATGGGAGGTAAATATAACCCACTGAACCTAAATATTTACATTCAATGTGTTTTAAAATGGGAACAATTCTAATATGCTATGCTGTTTGTTCATCTGTTTGGTTCATCAACATTCACTTCATTTAGCAAATTAAATTATACTCAATTATTGAAGGATTTATTCTCTTTTTTGTTACTCTGGTGTTTTGTTTTTGATGATGAGCTTCTGTTTGTGTTTATATGACCGCCTCTACATATAGTACATGAGTATTTCTGCAGTCAGACAGAACATTATTGAAATTATTAGACCTCCTGTATATTTAATTCCCCAATTTCTGTTTAGCAGAGAGCAGATTTCTCCAGCACATTTCTAATCATAATAGTGTTAATAACTCATCTCTAATAACTGATTTATTTTCTCTTTGTCATGATGACAGTAAATAATATTAGACTAGATATTCTTCAAGGCACTAGTATTCAGCTTACACTGACATTTAAAGGCTTCACTAGGGTAATTAGGGTAAAGTTAGGGTAATTAGGCAAGTCATTGTATAACAGTGGTTTGTTCTGGAGACAATCCAACACTAATATTGCTGAAGGGGGCTAATAATATTGAGCTTAAAATGGCTTTAAAACTATTAAAAACTCCTTTTATTCTAGCTGAAATAAAACAAATAAGACTTTCTCCAGAAGAACAAATATTAGAGGAAATGCTGTGAGAAATTCCTCAATCTGTTCAACATCATTTGGGGAATATTAGAATATATTCGCAGGATAATTCTGACTTCAGCTGTTTGTGTGTGTGGTGGTGTACGTGACGTCCTGCTGTCACTGATCTGGAGTCAGCATTGAGCTGTTTCTGCTGTGTTTCAGACAGGATCAGTGAACTCTGGGATTGAGGACGGCTGTTTTCTCCAGAACTCCTGCTGTTAGGAGGAGAACGGCTGAGAAATGAGGAGCTTCACCCTCTGACTGACCCCAAAACACAATTACTGACCTGCGTATGGAGAACAGAGCATCAGAAACACGGACGGAAAACACACACACACACACACACACACACACACACACACACACACACCTACCTGACCGTCCTAGAAGAGTCACCGCCACACATATAAGTGAGGATCATTTTTCTCTTTATTCTTTTAGACTAGACCAGCTGTGAGAAGTGAATTCATGATTGAAACAGGAACAAATATCTGTCAATGAGATCAATAATGTTTAATCAAGATTATTTCTGCCCTCATTGACTGATATTTGTATATAAAAGTCCTAAGAATAAAAGCAACACATGTATATATTTAGTCATTTTGCATCTCTAAAATAAACATGCTGTGATTAAAGAATCTTTAGATATTTTTCTGTAATTCTGAATGTTTTAATAGTCATCCTGAATGTTAATGTGGTTAAAAATAACAATTTATTATCATTTAAGGAGAGTTATAATAACATGCACTGTAAAAATGCAGGATTCCACAATTCCTTCATGTTGTCGCTACACAAATCAATTTACTTAACTTCATTCATTTTCCTTCACTTAGCCCCCATATTCATCAGGGGTCACCACAGCGGAATGAACCGCCAACTATTCCAGCATATGTTTTACGCAGCGGATGTCCTTCCAGCTGCAACCCAGTACTGGGAAACAACCACACACAGTTATACACTATGGTTGATCAGTTCCCCTATAGCGCATGTGTTTGGACTGTGGGGGAAACCGGAGCACCCGGAGGAAACCCACACCAACACGGGGAGAACATGCAAACTCCACACAGAAACACCAACTGACCCAGCCGAGACTCAAACCAGCAATCTTCTTGCTGTGAGGCCGCAGTACTAACCACTGTGCCTTAAGTTAATGTAATTGTTTTTACAAATTTAAGTTGATTGAACATAAAACAATTAAGTTATCACAAAAAACTTCAAGAATTGTGTTAATTCAGCTCATTATAAGTAGTTTGAACATGCAGCAAATCTTTTTTTGAGTGTGTCAAAACCAGAATATTAGATCAATGTAAATATTTAGTTCCTCCAACAGCTTATTAATTGCAGCAGCTGTACAATCAAGGTTTATGCTTAAAACAGAATGACAAATATATATGTAAACACAAATACGGCGACGCAGTACCGCAGTAGGTAGTGCTGTCGCCTCACAGCAAGAAGGTTGCTGATTCGAGTCCCGGCTGGGTCAGTTGGCGTTTCTGTGTGGAGTTTGCATGTTCTCCCCGTGTTGGTGTGGGTTTCCTCCGGGTGCTCCGGTTTCCCCCACAGTCCAAACACATGCGCTATAGGAGAATTGGGTAGGCTAAATTGTCCGTAGTGTATGAGTATGAATGAGTGTGTGTGTGGATGTTTCCCAGAGATGGGTTGTGGCTGGAAGGACATCCGCTGCATAAAACATATGCTGGATAAGTTGGCGGTTCATTCCGCTGTGGCGACCCCAGATTAATAAAGGGGCTAAGCTGAAAAGAAAATGAATGACTCAAATTAAACATTTATAAATTCAGCATATGTTTTACACAGCGGATGCACTTCCAGCTGCAACCCAGTACTGGGAAAACAGTCTTACCTCACCTAAATGATCTAAATTGTACATTATGATAATGTTTGAATATCTAGATGATCTGCAGGTCAGAGAGATCTGTGTGTGTGTGTGTGTGTGTGTGCGTGTGTGCGTGTGTGCGTGTGTGCGTGTGTGCGTGTGTGCGTGCGTGTGTGCGTGCGTGCGTGCGTGTGTGTGTGTGTGTGTGTGTAAATGTCAGATTTGTGTCTGTATGATGGTGTTTTTCTGTTATCTGCTGTGGTGTGTGTGTGTGTGTGTGTGTGTGTGTGTGTTCCCATCAGCAGCAGAGGTGACCTCCTCTCGCTCCTGCAGTTCTATATCTGGATTTTGACACATTTTATGAGCGATTAGCTGCGTTTGGTCCAGGCCGAGCGCCACCTCTGACCCCAGCGGTCTGGACTACACAATTAACTGGCAAAATGACCAGCAGTAAATCTGAGCGGGCCAAGGTTTGACAAGGAAACAGACGAGAGGAGGAACAGCTTTATGATCGCCCGTGTTCGCCGACGGTTTATAGTCCAATATGAGACGAGATATTGAGGGAGAGAAAGTGTGTGTGTGTGTGTGTGTGTGTGCAGGTCAAGTAAAAATGACGATTTCTCCCATAACACACATTCAGCTGGAGGAATTATTCATTTTTGCAAATAAAAGGCACTGACGTCTCCTGCAGAAATATAGAGCTAATAAAAGGAGTGAAGTACAGGGTCGTACACTATTGCATATTTCAATTAGTTTTATATCACTTTACTTTATTAGATTAGATATTATTAAACTTGGGTGACTTAACAGTGGCGCAGTGGTTAGCACTGTGGCCTCACAGTAAGAAGGTCGCTGGTTCGAGTCTCAGCTGGGTCAGTGTGTGTTTCTGTGTGGAGTTTGCATGTTCTCCCCGTGTTGGTGTGGGTTTCCTCCGGGTGCTCCGGTTTCCCCCACAGTCCAAACACATGCGCTATAGGGGAATTGATTAACTGAATTGGCCATCGTGTATGAGTGTGTGTGTGATGGGTGTTTCTCAGTACTGGGTTGCAGCTAGAAGGGCATCCGCTGTGTAAAACATATGCTGTAATAGTTGGCGGTTCATTCCGCTGTGGTGACCCCTGATAAAGATAATGGATTGAATTAATTAAATGACTATTTTTTTTTAAATCTGTGTACTTAATAGTTTTTTAATTGATTTTACCTAAAATGAAGTGATTTAATTGTAGCTTTATTTTAAATTAGGCACAGTTCAACTTGCCACTGATTAATCATCTCATTTAAATATTCATGACTGATCCTGTAGACCGGAGGCTGCTGGATGTCTTTTGGTTATTATGAATGTTATTAGCTCATGCATCACTCGAGAACTGAACCCGTGACCTTGGTGTTGCATGCAGGAATGCAGAAAGCTTGAAATAAATTGCTGAAGTCAGTCAGTGTAGAAGTGCTCTTTCTCCAGAGCTCTGTCCCGTGTACAGAGCGGTGTGTGTGAAGCGTATCCGTGTGGCTCTTTGAGAGTGTTCTATCAGTAGCTCTGCTGAATCTGCTGGACTGTGACTGTTTCTCGCAGAGCTCTTGGACTTTAACCCTGTCTCAGATGAATTATAGTTTGTTCTGTTCTCATAAGCATGGGCTGATGGATGAATAAAGCCTCCGTCGCTGTGACCTGAGCTGGAAACCCTTCATCATCTCCAGAGGATCACTGAGGAACATGAGGAAAGAGAAGTAATGACACACAAGTATTCAGGAAACCTCCATCAACACACACTCCATCAGACATCTGATAATGACTACATTTATTAATTTAACATCAGACAAGAATCAATCACAATGATAATTATTTCATTTTTATTTAGGAAGAAAGACATCAGTGTGTGTACATCTAGGAAAATCTTAAAGACAGGTGCTCGATCAAGCCAAACACAACAGAAAAAGTAAAAAAATCAGCACAATCATTTAACTGGAGAACACAGAAAAAACACAACAATATAAACTATAAACAACTACCAAAGACTTGGAAAAATTAACTAATATTTATGTTTTCCCTAATTTTAAATAAAAAAAATGCTCCTGTTGTATTAAATTCATTCAGTTCCCTTTGGCTTAGTCCCGTTGTTTATTAGGGGTCGTCACAGTGGAATGAACCGCCAACTATTCCAGCATATCTAACATAGCAGATGCCCTTCCAGCTGCAACTTAGTACTAGGAAACACCCACACACACACACACACACACACACACACACACACACACACACACACACACACACTCTCATACATTACGGCCAGTTTAGTTGATCAATTCCCCTATGGTGCATGTGTACCGGAGCACCCGGAGGAAACCCACGCCAACACGGGGAGAACATGCAAACTCCACACAGAAACACACACTGACCCAGCAGGGACTCGAACCAGCGACTTTCTTGCTGTGAGGCGACAGTGCTGAGACACTGTGCCACCAATTGTATTAAATATTAAGAGAAATCATATAATACTGTGTAATTTTGTAATCATAATGTGACGCTTTTGGGTCATGTTGACTCTTGTTAAACTAAAAGCAATTCAGTATCAGATTTTATAACAAATACATGTTTAAATTAGATTTTTTTACACACTTAAATGTTTTTGGTTGATGAGTGATGAGGTATTTAAATAAAAACATGTTTCCCTTTTAATTACCGTTCATATTTTAGTGTAACACTTTTATTATTTCACTAAATATTTCAATATGCATTAGTTTGTTATTATTTCCACCTAAAACATCGGCTAAGTAAATTAAGCCATATTTGATTTGTATTTGTTATTTTGCAGATTTTTTACAAAGGGGATTTTGTATTTTTATTTTTATCACTCCATATATCTAAAAATACTGTCAACAGACAGAAAACCTTTATTTTTACCATGTTTTTGGAATAAATTGGTTTATAATTCGGTTTAAATAATATTTCAACCAATGCCTTTGTAAAAAAAAAAAAAAAAAAATATATATATATATATATATATATAAATCCATTTATTTAAATGTATGACTTGGATTAGGATTATTTGAATAGATTTTAAGAATAGGCTGCAACTTTCAAATACAATTGCCAAATTTGGTTAGTATATAAGTACATTTTCAAATGCTGCTCACCATCCATATTTTACTAGCATCATTTATATCTAGTTTGGCCAGAGGAGAAATGGTGGTGCCCAACTGAGCCTGGTTTCTCTCCAGGTTTTTTCCTTCACTTTGGTCAATTGGTGAAGTTTGTTCCTCCACTGTCGCCACTGGTTGCTTGGATTGAGACTTGTGGAGCTGCGCTTCAGTGGATTTGCTCTTCAGTGTTTGGACTTTCAGCAGTGAAGATTAAACCACACTGAACTGAACTAAACTGAACTGCAACTCTGAACACTGGACTGTCACAGGTTCAGTTCACTAGAACTTCTAGCTGCTGTGACACAATCTACATTGTAAAAGCGCTAGAGAACTAAACATGAATTGAATTGAATCTACTATCCGCTTGTTAAGTGTGACTTCACACGAAGCAGCTTCCGGGTCCAAGCGCTCTCAAACTGTATGATGAGACTCGTGTGTGTGTGTGTGTGTGTGTGTGTGTGTGTGTGTGTGTGTGTGTGTGTGTGTGTGTATATATGTATATATATATATATATATATATATATATATATATATATATATATATATATATATATATATATATATATATATATATATATATATATATATATATATAAACACACAAACCCAGTTGAAGTCAGAATTATTAGCCCCCATTTGAATTATTTTTTTTTCCTTTTTAAATATTTCCCAAATGATGTTTAACAGAGCAAGGAAATGTTCACAGTATTTCCTCTAATAGTTTTTCTTCTGGAGAAAGTCTTATTTGTTTTATTTCGGCTAGAATGAAGCCTGTTTTTATTATTTTTTAGACTATTTTAAGGTCCATATTATTAGCCCCTTTAAGCAATATTTTTCAATAGTCTACAGAACAAACCATCATTATCCAATAACTTGCCTAATTCCCCTAACCTGCCTAGTTACCCTAATTACCCTAGTGAAGCCTTTAAATGTCACTTTAAGCTGTATAGAAGTGTCTTGAAGAATATCTAGTCTAATATTATTTACTATCATCATGACAAAGAGAAAATAAATCAGTTATTAGAGATGAGTTATTAAAACTATTATGATTAGAAATGTGCTGAAGAAATCTGCTCTCTGCTAAATAGAAATTAGGGAAACATAAACAGGGGGGCTAATAATTCAGGGGGGCGAATAATTCTGACTTCAGCTGTATATATTGATTTTTTTTTTTAATAAACTGTTCAAATATTGGTGTCTGTAATGCAGTAAGTCCAGAGACTGTCACGTACACCATAATGTTATAGAAAATTCACTTTAGAATCACAATCAGAATCAGAAAGAGAAAGAGCTTTATTGCCAGGTATGTTCACACATATGAGGAATTTGTTTTGGTGACAGAGCTTCTACAGTGCAACAGGATTACAGAGACAGGACAAAAAACAGATAATAAATGTGTTTAATGTGTGATATGACTAAAAAGTGGTCATAAACTAATATTTTCTCAATTCAAATTGAGTGCGGCTTGGACCCGGAAACAGTATTCCACACATCACAACTCCTCAAGCAGATTCATTCTCTTACTATTCATTTCACGAGTGTCACGACTTTCTGTCCTTCATTTCTAGTGTCTCCAGCATGAATCTGAATACAGACGGGATCTTGTATTTCTGCTAAGTGTCCTTTAACATTCACATCATCAATCAAAGTTTACATGACAACAATCCCAAAACACTTGTACATTTATTTAGTATAGAAACATTAATTTACTATTTATTTCATTATGCACTATTCTGATATTATTCCCAAAATAACAATATAAGACCTGTTTGATTTCGTTGACGTAATAGAGTTGAAGGTTTTTACAAAGGGGATTTGGTATTTGACTCACTATAAATCTGAAAGTCCCATATTTTAGGAATAAATTGTTCTGTCAGTCAGTTTGAATCATATATATAACTCAATACCTTCAGTAAAAATCTCCAGAATATGGAGATGAATAACAAACCTGTGTACATGAGCATGTCTCATCTCAACAGCAGGCTGAAGTAATGTGTTTTGGCTGCTGCTGGTGTGATTTCATTATTTTGGGAAACTCAATTTCTCTCATAGATCTTGAAGTTTTCTTGTCGTGTCTGGAAGAAAGTCGAGCCGAATGATTTCCCCCCGTCGGCTGTAAGTGCGTCTCTAAGCACGTCGTTTGAGAAACAAATGTAGGTGTCAGGATTTTATGGAAAGGCGTCCGCGAACACACAGAGTTTTATGAGTCAATCCTGTCGGCCGGGCTGCAAAACAGCCGTGTAAAATTGTTTCGCCCTGGAGGTCAGAGGAAACACACCTGCTGCTGAAACCAATCTGAGGAACCACGCGTTCACTGTCTGAGATCCAGAGTCTGAAAATGACAGCAGATCTGATCAGAAACACACCAGACCGTGCATCAGCTAAATGCATGAATATATAATGCTGAAACATTCACAGGAGGATCTGCTGTGATATTCATTTGTTGCATTGCTGATTTAAATGTCAAAAAGTGATTTAATTAGTAAATAAAGCACTGTAAAACATCTGTTAATGAGCAGTTTGTGGTGAATTGCATTATGGGATGTTGATTTCTGCTCTGTCCGCTTCTGATGTTGAAAATTCAACTCTACAGTTTAACAAAGTGACTTTTATTGACATTTTAGTCGTTTGAAATAATAATATAGTGTATAATATCTACAGGAATGAGTGTGTAAAATAACAGAAAATGTGCTGCAGTTTATTACAAGGGTTTCTGTAGCGTAATATACAGCACCAACACACAATATAGCACTGCACACTCTTACACATTCATTGAAGTCCCTTTTTTCCCGAATATTTCCAGGTTTAAGGATGTTGGAAGAAAGATCAAGATCCCATAATGCACTTCAGAAGCTGAAATAAACAGGGAAAATCCTGAAAACTGCTGATTTACAGGTATTATTTACAGTGCATATAACTAAAAGATGTTAGTGTACTTCTCTAAATGATTAATCGCATTTAGAATGGCTTCCTAAATATGCAAATGAGACATAATGTTATTAAATATGCACTATTATGCATTCATACATTTTTAGAAAGTGAATCTGAGCACTATATAAAATCAGCCTTTATTTATTAATCTTACCATTAAAGATTTTACCAAGGGGATGTTCTATATTTACTTTTAATCATTCAATAAAAATAAATAAATAAATAAATAATGTCAAAAACTTAAAATATACATATTTGCAAAGTTTTGGGAATAAAATGATAAATCAGTACAAATTATATCAGAAACAAACCCCTCAGTAAAACCCCCCAGATGAACACAGACGGATATTTTCATAAATGTCAGCACTGCTGAAATGGACAAACACTTCCATGAAAACACTCTTTTAATACATGTAATGGACATGTCAAACACAAATATATAAACAAAAGCAATACCTCAGTGGTGATGTCTTGAAGCATCTGAAAATGAGCGTTGAGTTTGTCTCTTGAGCTCTGAGTTGAACTGAAGCTTTACAGAGTATCTTTCCTCTGACATTGGTCCAGCTTTCTGATGACTTTCAGACTTTCTGGAGTTTGTAAAGTTTCACCTCAGAGGTCCGTCAAATGAATTTCCACTCATGCATGCTCACATTGGCAGCGGTGTGACGAGGGAAAGGAGATTAGCTTCATGTTCTTGCAAATGTTTTAATCTTTCATTGTGTTTCTCTTCACAGAACCGAAGCTTCAACAGGCAGACGTTAAATTCCGGATTACGAACCAGTAGAACATCAGCATGTGAGTATATTTTGTGCAATAAATATCCCAGACGAGCCCTCGTTTTATAGTCGCTTGCTCCTTTTATTTAATGAATCATTCCTTTATCAAAGTAGTCTTAAGAGATGAGACAAGATGTTAATTTCTGACAGATATAAAAGTATATTAAAATGACCTCCTAAAACACTCTGTAGAAACAAGACAATCAAATCATACAGTTTTAGCCAGTGTTTAAGCTGTATAATGTTAACATGTCTTCAGGGTGTTTGTACAAGTTCTCTGAATGCTCTGATTATTGGTTTTTAAAGACTGTAAGTAATGATCATAAACAGAGCCCCAGCATTCTCATGATAAGCATCTAATCATATCCCGGACGAGCCCCCATTATATAGTCTTTTATACCATTTTTTGCTGAATCATTTTTTTTTTCAGATTAGTCTGAAGAGATTTGACAGAATGTTGACAAATATGAAAGTATATTAAAGTTACCTCCTGAATTTGGCCTTCCACACCAATCGAAAACAATCAAATCATACCGTTTTAGGTTGTGTTTTAGCTGTGTAATGTTATCATGTCTTCAAGGTGTCTCTGAATGGTCTGTTTATTGTTTTTTTAAAGATTTTAAGTTATTATCATGAACGGAGACCAGCATTCTTATGACAAGCACAACCCAGGCTGATTCTGAAAACGTAATCCAGTGGATGTTTCTGGAGACAGTGAAATACATCCCGAGAGGTACGTATTTTTGCAGTTTTTGTTTTCGTAAATCCACGAGAGACCGCTGTGTGTGATTTATTTATTAATTTTTCACTTCTCAAATGTCTCTCGCGAGTGTTGTTCGTGCCTGCGCTGTTCTCGCGTAAACCCACCAGAGGCCGCTGTTGAATGACCATCTGTCTGTCCGACTGGCTGAATGATTGACTGGGCGACCGGCCAATCAGCCGGCCGACCCACCCTCCTCCTTCCCTGAACCCAACCAATTTTACCGATCGACCCGCCCGCCCGCTTACTTCCCTAAACCCAACCAACAATTTACAAAAGCCGTCCAGAAAAAGAAAAGCCCTTGTCTGATTTTTTACCACGTTTTCGGATTTTACCACATTCTCACCCTGTTATGAACTTGTTCACTTTGTTTCTTGG
>NC_079459.1:37317114-37327114 GCF_903798145.1 Danio aesculapii | reverse complement strand
CGGTTTCAGCTTTTCTGATAGAGCCTGTGGAGCGTCAGATGTTTTCAGCTCGTGTGTGTGTGACCTACATGTGTGAGCTTTTCTTATTAATGTGATGAACATGTTGTTCAAGCACCTGCAGAGAGAGAGAGAGAGAGAGAGAGAGAGAGTGTGTGTGTGTGTGTGCATGTTTTTGTGACATATCAGGACACAAATGTGTACACATTCAGAAATAAAGGCGCTAAGCTGCGCTGCCCTGCACAGTTTAGTTCCAGCCCTGCTTCAACACACTTACCTGCAGGTTTTAAACAAGCCTGAAGGACTCGATTAGTTTGATCAGGTGTGTTTAATTAGGGTTGAAAGTAAACATCAGAGCTGCGGCTCTCCTAACTAAGTTTGACACCTCTGATCTACAGGGATGAAAACACTCGTCATACGAGAAAAATAGCTGAAGTAACAGAGAACATCCAGCATTCGACATCAATTAAAGCACATCTGTTTGAGCTTTGATATAAATCAGCAATCACTTAGAGGATATGGGGCACTACAGGGGCCAAACCAATTTAAACAGGGGCCGGTGTCCCTCAGGCCCCACCCCTAGATCCGCCCCTGCATTCAATAATAATAATAATATGAAAATAAGTATGACACACAGGTATTGCAAGAATGTAAAGAATTATGAGAACAGAATTATGGTCAGACTGAGTGTGTGTGTGTGTGTGTGTGTGAGAGAGAGGGGGGGGGGGGGGGTGTTGGTTTGTGCCTGCAGGGTGTCTGAGTGAAATTAAAGTCAGCAAATCTGATTATTTTCTCCCAAAGGGAATTCAATGATCGTCAGCTGATGAGGGACTGTTTACTTTGACACTTGACATGCCTGTGTGTGTGTGTGTGTGTCTGTCTGAGCATGTGTGAGTGTGTGATGGTGAGCTCCAGGTCCAATTACTGAACAATTACTGCTGGTGAATTGTGTGTGTCTGTTCTTGGTGTGTGTGTGTGTCTGAATCACACCTGCTGGGATGGACTGATGATGTTCTGCTCTGTGTGTGTGTGTGATTCATTACTACACTTCAGCCCAAACCCCTGTCCTTCATGCACTGCTGGGATTTTGCATATCTCGTTCCCATAGCATGTCTTCTCTCACAGTAAAACCTCTAAAATACACACATAAGAGTTTACATAATGCAGGAAAGCTGATCTTCTTAGAGTTTGGGTCTTGTTTCTAGTCCAAACATCTAAAAACTCTTAAATCAGTCAGCATTGGCTAGACAAGGGACAAATATAGTCTTGTTTTCAGAAATAATGAGTCAAAATGAAGAGAGTTTCTCCTTAAAACAAGCTAAATAAATTGGGGAAGAGAAATAAACATATTTCAAAGCAGAAACAAGATTATTTAGCTTGTTTTAAGGAGAAACTCTCTTCATTTTGAATCATTATTTCTGAAAACAAGACTTTATTTAGTGCTTGTCTAGACAATGCTGACTGATTTAAGATGTTTTAGGTATCGGTCTGTTTGTGGCTACTGATCTATATTCTGATTACACACACCACAGATTTATTCCAATGTATATTCCACTTGGATAAGCCAAACTTTACCATTTAATTCCTATATTTATCCTGATTATCTACACCAAATGTCTTCTTATTGAAATACATTAGCTAAAGATTACCTTTCATCAACATCAAATCTGTCAGATTAATTCTTCAGTTCTCTATTCTGAGTACACACATCACACTTTAGTTTTATTTCTATGAATCTTTCGGTTTGTTTGTTTAATTCACCTGAATTAAAGAACAACATAAAACACAGTGAGCTCTTATTCATTATTTCTGAGCGATAACTTTATTTTAAATACTCTAATATGTCAAAATAAATTAAAGGGCCACAACCCCCCCCCCACCCCCACCCCTGTCTCAGCAGGGTGTTTTCACAAAGACAGTGACTGTGTTTACTTGGACATCAATTAAATTACTTGCCAAATGATTAATTAGTGGACTTTAACTGCAGTTTGGCACTTTCACTTTCATTCAGGAACATTTCCTGCATGCCCCCGTGATAAACCAGATATTGGATGCGAGGAACTGCTGGAAGAGTGTAATTTTAAAGGAATGTTTGATACCGCATGGCGGATAAGAGAGAAGAGCCTCCGCATTTCTCAGTAGGTAGTGTCAGAAAAGCCGTGTGTGTGTATAGACCATCCTATCACAAAATGCAGTGAAAATCCTAGACTGTGGAAATAGTTTGATTGTGGTGTTTACATGTTTACACTCAGAGAGCAGCATTCACAGCGGATCTTTCAGTCTATAATATTGCAGTGATGTTAATGCACTGTTAACTTAGTCACTAAATCATTTTGACTAAGGTCTGTCTTTAAAAACTGAAAGAGTTCTGCTGATGATATGAACTATGCCATCAGACTAAACATAAACAAAGAGCACTGATCACACACGCTTACCAAATCTGTAGAGACAGGACCATCAACACCAGCTGGAGCCAGGTCTTTATTAAAAGAAGACGAGCAGCAAATCTGGATTTCACCATTTCCAGATGCTAAAAGCTCTCGGGTAAAAAATGTTCCTTACAAACTTATTTCTGTGGCGTGTGTCGTGCACTGTAATCCACACGTGAGTCCAGCTGCGCTCTCATAGCAGGGAATTGAAAACAAAACTTTCGTTGCAGCACATTTATAAACACAACACTGATGACCAGCGTCTCCAAACTCTTCTTCTTCCACTTGTTTTGGCAACACAGCGTGGCGTCTCTCTGCCGTCTGAACACTGTAACAGGTTCAAACAGTCTTGGAAGCGGTCATGCATATTAATAAAGTTGCACCGCATACACAATAGAGCCTGCTGATTGGTTTGAATTAATCATGAATTAATGCTGCACACTCAGAGACGTCACGATGCACTCACAGGTACAGACATCCAGTCTCCACACTGGAATACACACAAGGATCTAATCGCCGTGACGCAGCTTCAAAAATTAGTTTCAAACTGGAAGAACGAGTTTGCTGGAAATAAAGCAAACACAACCAATTTTCTCTCTTTTTAGTGAAATATATGTGTCGTAATAGTGTTTATAGCAGCGTGGGATGCATATCTGACTATCAACAGCTCAAACAATGTGTTTTGGAGACCCTTTAAACCTGGCGTCATCAAGCGTTCATACTTCTGTTGGTGAAGTTTATGCAAACATTCATTCATTGATTTTATTTTCTGCTTAGTCCCTTTATTAATCAGGGGTCGCCACAGCAGAATGAACCGCCAACTTATCCAGCACTTTTATGCAGCGGATGTCCTTCCAGCTGCAACCCATCTCTGGGAAACACCCATACACACTCATTCACACTTATACACTACGGACAATTTAGCCTACCCAATTCACCTGTACCGCATATCTCTGGACTGTGGGGGAAACCGGAGCACCCGGAGGAAACCCACACCAACGCAGGCAGAACATGCAAACTCCACACAGAAACACCAACTGACCCAGCTGAGGCTTAAACCAGAGACCTTCTTGCTGTGAGGCGACAGCACTACCTACTGCGCCACCTTTATGCAAACATGCACATATTTATTAAAATGAATCCTCAATTGGGTTTTTAAAACGAACACTTCAGCAATCCTGTGATACAGCACATGACCTAAATGCTCAGTGATTGATTAACCAGTGGAATGTGGTGATATTGATCAGCTGAGATGTTTACCTCATTCACCTGAGCGGTCTGATCTTCAGTGTGACTCTTTATAAGAGATTTAGTGTTGCGTATTTTTATCTCATCTTTTTATGACAGGCGGGTTACCTCCAGCACATTATCTTGTCTCGGTTTACTTGTGCGGTGCATTAGTGTCATCGCTGTTTTACTGCCAGTGCAGATTTATATGATCAGCCACAACAATAAACTCAATCACTTAGTGCTGCTGCTGCTGCTGTGCATGGAGATAATGCTCATGTTTCAGGGATTCTGTAATGTACGTATGGCTGTGTGTGCGTGTGTGTGTGCGTGAAGTCTCTGCGGGTTGCTTGCTTGGTCGGTGACCTACTTTGCTTTTTGCATTTTATGTTCAAAAGCTTCTGATCAATCCCACTGTGAGCTGCGAATCCCTGAACAGTAATAACAGTTTAAGACTGAAAACCACTTCAGATCTCCAGTACAGCACTCCACTATGTGCATTCTGGCCTGTGTGTGCGTGTGTGCGTGTGTGTGTGTGTGTGTGTGTGTGTGCGCATGTGTGCATTTGCATGTGTGTGTATGTGCATGCATGTGTGCATTTGCATGTGTGTGTATGTGCATGCATGTGTGCATTTGCATGTGTGTGTGCATGCATTTGTCAGGACACAAATGTATATAATATCATGTGTGTAACACAGCTATTACAGGAGAAGATGAGTTATGAGGACGCTGATTATGTCACCATTTTTCAAAAAAGCTTATAAATCACATATAATTAGTTTATTTTATTTATTTTACACACACACTTTACTGTAAGGGATAAGGTTGGGGTAGGGTGATCTGTCTTGTGTGTGTGTGACTGTCTGTCTGTCTGTCTGTATATGTGTGTGTTACTAACACAAAAGAGTCTCATTGTTTCAGCAGTGATGCTCATAAGCTCCTCCCATCGCTGTAACCACACCCCCTTCATGCATATGCGTGATTATTTATAGGCAGAGCTGCTGAAGGGGGCGTGTCCTCATAGAAAGAGAGACTCACACACATACACACACACATATAGAGAGAGAGGGAAAGAGACATACACATACTCACACACTCATACACACACATGCACACACACAGAGAGAAACGCTGCTCTCCTCACACAGATGCACGCGCACACACAGAAACACCGCTCTCCTCCAGTCTCCGCTCCTCCAGCGGCTCTGTCGGGTCTCTCTCGCCGATGAGAGGCGCTCCTGCAGCGGGTGCAGAGCCGCGAGCGCCGCGGGGAGAAGCAGAGGATGGGCTGCAATCTGTGTAGCCTTCAGAAGAGAGAAGAGCATTACAAACTCCTGTACGAGATCGCACAGGTGAGACACACACACACCTGACACCTTCACACCAGACACCACAACTAACTGCCTGTGCTTCTGGCTTCTCATACTGTGGTATTACCATGTTTGCTGTTAGGTATGCTGCGATATACATGTATTTATTTGCATGTAGCCTATATAGATGATGGAGTTTTTGGACATGTTTGCTGTTAGGGATGCTGCTATACATCATATATAATGCATGTATTTATTTGCATGTAAATGATGTTGTTTTTGGACATGGTTGCACTGTTTTACAGTGATTCCCATATTAACTGTTGGGATTGTTGGTCATGCATTACCATAGTTATTGAAAGAAGTGCCTTAATGTTTTTTAATGATAATTCATAATTAGTTTTTATGTATTTGTTACATAATACCATAGTATCCAGGTTTTACAGTGGTTTTAATACCGTAGTATCCAGGTTTTACAGTTGTTTTACCTCTTATACCATGCATTTTGGGTTTTTCTTCAATAATAATAATAATAATACCATCATTTTTGGCAATAATTCCTTTGTTTGACCTTTAAAAACTAATATTTGTGGAGTTTTTCTCACATAATACTGTATTTTAATCATTAGTACATTGATTTTACTGTGGATTTTTGTTATAATGCATTTTTATCACATCATATCATAGTTTTGGACATTGTACATCGCTTTCACCTTTGTTTTTTCTGTTGTCTTTAAACAGCTATTTTCCTTCACAACATTGGATTTATCTGGTCATAATAGCATAGTCTGAGTCTGATTCTACAGTTTTAATAATGGACTTGTGCCATGTTGTTACCTGATAATACTAAACATCTTAGTGTCATTATTTGACATTGTGATAGCCATATGAGACTTGTTTTTAAATGCGATATGATTATGTGTCAGTATTACACTATATAATGTCTTTGACACAGACCCAGAGTTTGCCTGAGCACCAGCAGCAGGGTTATAGTATTGTTAGAGTAGCAGAAACATGCAGATAATCATCATTTAGGAGGATTGACATTGAGTTCTGAATGCAGTGCTGTAGCATTATCAGTCTGAGTGAACACACACACACACACACACGGAGCCGCTGATGTTCTGGTGATTATGGTTATTGTTGTGTTTGAGTCAGTGTGTGTAAACGCAGCACTACATCAGTGCTGATTCTGATGAAGATGATGATGATGATGATGATGATGATGATGGAGGATCTGATGAGGGTTTCATCAACTCTGAGGAGCTGTGATTGACTCTGACACAATGACACTTACACTCACATACACACAATTACACACACATATGCATGTGCACAGACACACACATTTACACATGCAAATACAAAAACACACACTCAACATCAAACACAGAATCACACAGTTACACACATGCACACACACACTCGTAGACACAAAATGACACACATTTAGACATGGTCATACAGTCTCTCTCTCTCTCTCTCACACACACACACACACACACACACACACGCACACATGCTCATACATTCCCTCTCACACACCGACACACATTCATTCTCTCTCTCTCTCTCTCTCTCTCTCTCTCTCTCTCTCTCTCTCTCTCTCACATACACACACACACACACTCATTAGTGCTCATAGTCAGTGACTCTGGCACCTCATAAAGCTGAACGCTCCGCTGTGAGTGTGTGTGTGTGTGTGTGTGTGTGTGTGTGTGTGTGACAGCAGATTCCCTCAGTTAATTGCAGCCGTTGTTCAGTAAGGAGCAGTTTTGAGGAATGTTCTCCAGATGATAAGTTTAATCAGAGCTGTGCAGATGATGAGCTCCAGTAGATCACAGCGCTCATTCCAGCTCCACTGAAACACTAAACGTACAGAATTACAGCAGAGGTTAAGATGATGTGTGGATTTCATTCAGTTCTGCTGGAAACTCTTGTATGAGTGTGTCAGTCAGTGCGTTTACATGGACACCAATCCTCTGATGTTAACACGAGTAAGGCAATGTTCTGATTAAGAGTGCACATGGAAACAGAGACTTTTAATAACATTAAATTTAATAAAGTCATAATCTAGGGGTGGCACGGTGGCTTAGTGGTTAGAACTGTGGTCTCACAGTAAGAAGGTTGCTGGTTCGAGCCTCAGCTGGGTCAGTTGGTGTTTCTGTGTGGAGTTTGCATGTTCTCCCCGTGTTGGTGTGGGTTTCCTCCGGGTGCTCCGGTTTCCCCCACAGTCCAAACACATGTGCTATAGGGGAACTGATCAACTAAACTGGCCGTAGTGTATGAGTGTGTCTGTGAACGAATGTGTATGAGTGTTTCCCAGTACTGGGTTGCAGCTGGAAGGGCATCCGCTGTGTAAAACATATGCTGGAATAGTTGGCGGTTCATTCCGCTGTGCATGGCGACCCCTGATGAATAAAGGCACTAAGCTGAAGGAAAATGAATGAGTGAATAATCAAAGTAAACATAAATCAAAGTAAGACAATGACACATTTACATGGACGTCATTAATCTAATTATTTATCTTATTCTGAATTAGACTATAATAAGATTGAGGTGTTTATAGAAGTTGCTTATTGAACATTTCCGCATAGCATGCTATTAGGGTTAGGCGATGTCGATCAGTTTGGCATCGTACAATGTCTAATGTGAAACATCACGACGGCGGTAAATTAATTGTTTATAAATAATTCATTCATTCATAACAGATTAATTATATGTAGCCTACCGTTTCAACTACCTGACCCGCATTTTCTTATCTTTACCCATAATCGAATTATAAATAAATAAAGATAAGTTACACTCAGGTCACGTGATGTGCATTTTCAGCCGTATAGTGTGGACGGAGGGCTGTTTAGAATGCCATTTTAAAACTAAGACATATTAGTGTAAACGGGGCCTAGTGTGTAAGTGAATCATGATGTCTATCGGCCATCAGCGATAGACGATGGCATTATCTATCAACCCAACCCTACATGCTATAGTACATAGATGTACAGTATAGACAATTAATTAGAATGCTGATGTCCATGTAAATGAAGTCACTGAGCTTTCATTTTGAATAGGAGATCATGCATATCCAGCCTGTTGGTATTGCAGAATAAAGCACTACAGGTTTGGTGTATAAGACTGAAGGGTTTATTCTGTGATAATCACCAGCTGGATGTACATTATGCTGATTATTACATGACTACTGGACACAAACTAAACTATTAGACATGAACATTAAGGTGATATTGTGGTTGACCAATCAGAATCAAGTGTTCCAGAGTGCTGTGTAATAAACAGCATTAATTATATTGATTATATTTTTATTATCATGTTTTCTGGCCTGTATTTATGTTTTTTTCTATCATGTTGTGTGTCTGATGTGTCTAAATGAGCATGTGTGTGTGTGTGTGTGTGTGTAGCAGGTGTTCATGCAGTGCTGAAAGTGTGTCAGCGTGTCTCTTGCATCACTCACTTCAGCTCTTCAACACTGACTGTGAAAGAAATCTTTTTTTTCTTCACTGTCATTTGTTATTGAAATGTTCTGCTTTAAAAGTAATTATATAGAGTATGGCAAAATATGCAAATCAGACATGTGTCATGCAAGTTCAAAAGTGTTTATATTTCACATGTATAATAATATATGTACATATGTAACATTTAATATTGCAATATTGCAATAATGGCCATTTATTATATATATATATACATACAGTGAGGTCAATAAGTATTTGATATATTTATTTTTTATATATATATATATATATATATATATATACACACACAACCCCAAATCAGAACTTGATTTTTATTGTTTTTACAATGTTGGTTCTTGCAACACATTTCTAAATAAGTTGTAACAGTAAAGCATTTTCCACTCTGTAATGTTGCTGTTCCATTTCCTGCAAACACGTCTTAAGGTGGGCAACAGTTCGGGGTCTTCACTGTCGTATTTTGTGCTTTAAAATACACCTCACATTCCCCATTGGAGGCAGGTCGGGACTGTGGGCAGGCCAGTCGAGTACCTGTATCCTCTTCCAATGCAGCAGGACTTTGTAATGTGTTCAGAATGTGGTTTTGCATTGTCTTGTTGAAATATGCAAATATAATGGCTATTATTGCAATATTTTGAAATTAATTTAGCTAAAGTTGAGTGTGATTGTTGATGTTCGGTTCAGTGAATCCTGTGGTTGTTGATTCTTTGTGATTCGATCAGATCTGGTTGACTCGTATGAGTCATTCAATAGTGTCATTCATTCATTCATTCATTCATTTTCCTTCGGCTTAGTCCCTTTAATCATTAGGGTTCACCACAGTGGAATGAACCGCCAACTATTCTAGCATATGTTTTACATATGCTTCTAAATGCGCCTCACATTCCCTATTGGAGGCAGGTCGGGACTGCAGGCAGTCCAGTCAAGTACCTGTATCCTCTTCCAATGCAGCAGGACTTTGTAATGTGTGCAGAATGTGGTTTTGCATTGTCTTGTTGAAATATACAAATATAATGGCTATTATTGCAATATTTTAAAATTACTTCCTATAGTCAGACTTCAGAATTTAAATATGGACATGTATGTTCAAAAATATTAGCTAAATGAGACCGCCTTCAACTTTTAAGAATGAACAAAACATGATTTATAATTTTGTATATGTTGTTCATAGTAAGGAATATATTCTGCACTGTCCTTGTTTAAAAGTAAATGGTCAGCAGTTTAATTAAGAACATGAATTAACTGATTTTTAAAAGGTTTCTTATATATACTTTTTATCAAATGTCAAATACTTTTAGGTATGCTAATTGTAATATTATTTTCTTGAATTTATTTAGCATGAAATGCTTTAAAAATAGCAGGCAGCAGTTTCAATCAGAAATTAATGTACAGTTTTCTCTCTCTCTCTCTTTTAGATAAATATTAAAGTATTTTATTAACTGAATTTATTAATTAACTTAGTTTGTTTACAGTTTTGTTTTTCAATTGTTGTCACACATTTTTGAACACCGGGTTCTTTTTTTCAAAATATAATCACAGTTATTCAAACACA
>NC_079459.1:37307114-37309614 GCF_903798145.1 Danio aesculapii | reverse complement strand
GTACTGTAGTGTAGTATACTGTAGTGTAGTGTAGTGTAGTGTAGTGTACTGTAGTGTAGTGTAGTGTAGTGTAGTGTAGTGTAGTGTAGTGTAGTGTAGTGTACTGTAGTGTAGTGTAGTGTACTGTACTGTAGTGTAGTGTAGTGTAGTGTACTGTAGTGTAGTATACTCTAGTGTAGTGTAGTGTAGTGTACTGTAGTGTAGTTATCTCTCTAGAGAAGAGTCCTACAGTAATTCACTCACAGATGATGAATGATCACACAAAGGTCACAAACACTGAAATATCAACAGATCCCAGACCAGCGGTGGGATTTACAGAATAAATGTGTGTGTGTTTCACTTTCCTGACCCGCAGCTGACCCTGGATCAGTGTAAGTCACGATCATGGCAATACAGCTCTTATATGATTCTCCAGATGTGAATGAATCCTCAAACACTGTTCATCTGTGTGCCGTGTGTGTGTGTTTAATTCCGTCACGCGCTCATTAAAGTGTGTGTACAGCTGTAAATGGGCTCTGGATGAGCCTCTGGTGTGTTTCTGAGCGCATTAAAGAGTAAATGCTGAGATTCACGACTCCATTTCACCATCATCGCTCTCTCTGCTGGACAATTACTGACACACACACACACACAGCAAACGCAGAACATTCAGATGCAGCAAACACACACAGATACACACACACCAACAGCAGATGCAGAACATTCAGATGCAGCAAACACACACAGATACACGCACACACATACAGACACTCACAGACACACACGCATTCACTCACACACACACACAAACAGAGAGTCATGTCTTCAGTCCAGTAGAGTGTGAGCAGTGTGTGCTGCAGACTCGGTGCTGCTGTGATGTACAGTAATGCAGCGCTTCAGATATCAGGATGATGTAATGTGTGTCATTAAGAGCCAATCAGAGTCCTGCGAGACTCAATCTGCTGCATTCATTCACCAGAGTTTAATTACAGATCTCTGATGAACCCCCCCCCACACACACACACGCACACTCTGTTGTTCTCAGTGGGTGTTAGTCTCCATCATTTACTTGTTAGATGTGATCAATATTGAGTGCTTGAATTCTCCTCCATTTGCATTGCAGATGTAACCGTGATCAGTGTGTGATGCTCCAGCGCTTCATCAGCAGACACACACTGACAGGATAATCAGCGCATGAGATGAGCACAGAGGAGAAATATGTGTTTGACACAGAAATATAACTTACTCAGTTATTTAATAAGACATATTTTAACAAATAAAGATGCTTCATTTAAACCTGGGTCAAAAATGACCCAAATACACAAATGTGTGATTGATTGATTGATTGATTGATTGATTGATTGATTGATTGATTGATTGATTGATTGATTGATTGATTGATTGATTGATTTTTGGTGCTTAAATCTTTTAAAAGGTAATTTTAAAAATCTGACAAAGTAAATAATATTTTAATCTTATTTTTATTTTATTTCGTTATTTATGTGTTCTGGGTCAAAACAGTGGTAAATTTAGACCTAGATATGTTTGACTACTAGTGACTTTGGTGATTTTAGGATCACTTTAGTATTTTTAATCAATAAAAAGAATAATTTAGTAATAGTTTTTATTTTTTACATTTTGGTTTTTAATTATTGTAATAAAAGTGTGTCTCTATATTTAATATAGTTGTAGTTTCTCAAGATATATAGACACAAACTAAACTATTACATTTTGTATGAGTTTTAATAGTTAATAATATTTAATTGGAGTTATTTTATATATATATAATTAAATTAGTGCTGTCAAACGATTAATCACATCCAAAATAAAAGCTTGTGTTTACATAAAATATATATATGCAGACAATATATGTGCACGTTTCATCTGTTTTACACACAGTGAGTACACACGCACATCATATATATATATACAAGCTCTTATGTTGGATGTGATTAATCAAAGTTAATCGTTTGACAGCACTAATTTACAGTATACGCAGTTTTATCACTCAACACTTATTTTTTAAATATTATTGTATTTTTTTTGTAAGTGTAATTTGGATTTTAGCTAGTATGGGTTTCTTTCTTCTGAAGAACACAAAATAAGACGTTTCACAGAATGTTCACGCTGCTCTGACACTAACAGTGGCTGACAGTGTATTGAGTTTTGGTTGTGTTTTCCATTTTAAAAGAAGACGCTTCACAGAATGTTCACGCTGCTCTGACGCTAACAGTGGCTGACAGTGTATTGAGATTTGGTTGTGTTTTCTGTTTTAAAAGAAGACATTTCACAGAATGTTCACGCTGCTCAGACACCTAACAGTGGCTAAACAGTGTATTGAGTTTTGGTAGTGTATTCGGTTTTAAAAGAAGACGCTTCACAGAATGTTCACGCTGCTCTGACGCTAACAGTGGCTGACAGTGTATTGAGTTTTGGTTGTGTTTTCTGTGTTATAAAAGAAGACGTTTCACAGAATGTTCACGCTGCTCGGATACCTAACAGTGGCTAAACAGTGTGTTGA
>NC_079459.1:37127114-37302114 GCF_903798145.1 Danio aesculapii | reverse complement strand
TATATAGGTTAAACAGGGAAGCAGTTTTCAGGATGTGGAGTTCTAATAAGCCCAATGGAGGAGTGGGTGAATCTTGGTTGAAGCCTTGTTTATAGTCTAGATGGATAGACATATGTGTGAATGGATGAATATAGGGATATTTGGATGGATATATAACTATTGATAAATAGTTGGATGAATGAATGAATGAATTGATGGATAAATGGGTTGGTGGATATATAGATGGGTTGGTGGATTGACAAAATTTAAATTACACTTAATACACATGAATAAATGGATTTGATTGATTGGTTAATTGATTAATTAATTGATGGAGTGAAATTTTATTGATTAGAAGAATCACACAGGCGAAGCAGTGGTGCAGTAGGTAGTGCTGTCGCCTCACATCAAGAAGGTCGCTGGTTCGAGTCCCGGCTGGGTCAGTGTGTGTTTCTGTGTGGAGTTTGCATGTTCTCCCCGTGTTGGTGTGGGTTTCCTCCAGGGTGCTCCGGTTTCCCCACAGTCCAAACACATGCGCTACAGGTGAATTGGGTAGGCTAAATTGTCCATAGTGTATGAGTGTTAATTAGTGTGTATGGGTGTTTCCCAGAGATGGGTTGTGGCTGGAAGGGCATCAGCTGTGTAAAACATATGTTGGCTAAGTTGGCGGTTCATTCCGCTGTGGCGACCCCGGATTAATAAAGGGACTAAGCTGAAAAGAAAATGAACGAATGAATGAATCAAACAGATAAATGGATGGATGGATGGGTGGGTGGATGAATTAATGGATGGATGTATGAATGGGTTAATTAACAGATGGATGGATGGATGGATGGATTGATTAATTAATGGATGAATTGATGGATAGATGTATGGATGGGTAATTAACAGCTGGATGGATGGATGGATGGATGGATGGATGGATGGATGGATTAATTAATGGACGGATGGATGAATTAATGGATGGATGTAAGGATGGGTTAATTAACAGATGGATGGATGGACGGATGAATGGATTGGTTATTTAATGGACAGATGGATGATTTGATGGATGGATTAATGGATGGATGGATTGATTAATTAATGGACAGATGGATGGATTAATGGATGGATGGATAAATAACAGGTTGGATGGATGGACTGTTGTATTGATTGGTTGATGGATGGATGGATGGATGCATTGATTGATACATGAATGAGCTGATAAATTGATGGATGGATACCTGGTTGGATAGATGGATGGGTGGATGCACGGACTCATAAATGGATGGATTTGTACATTTGTGGGTGGATGGATGCATTCATGGGTTAATCAATAAATGGATGAATTTATATATTGATTTGACTGATGGATAGATAGATGGATGAAGGGATTGATAAATGGATGAACTGATGGATGGATGGACTCATGGATAAATAACTGTTAGGTTGGATGGATGGATGGATAAATGAGTGGATGAAGGATGGATGTATTAATATCAATGGAGAAATGGATTGATTGATATGCATATGAATGTCTGGAGTGAAAAAACCTGTTTTGCATTTCCTCTGTACTGTATAAAGTGCATTATATATATATTATATAACCGTATATTCTGTATAAAGTGTAGTGTAATTGACAGTAATGTGTGTGTGTGTGTGTGTGTGTGTGTGTTCAGTGGTCACTCTCTGCACACTCTGGATCAGGAATATTTGGAGGGCAGTGAGTTCCTCTCCAGTCTGCCGGCGGATGCGGAGCGCACTGAAGATTTTGAGTATGAGGTAAGTTTTCCTTTTACATGAATAATAATAATAATAATAATAATAATAATAATAATAATAATAATAATAATAATAATAATAATAATAATAATAATAATAATAATAATAATATAAATAATAATAATAATAATAATAATAATAATAAAATAAAATAAAAAAATTATAATTAAAAAAATATATAATAAAAAATAAACAAATAATAATAATAATAATAAATATAATAATAATAAATACAATAATAATAATAATAATAATAATAATAATAATAATAATAATAATAATGATAATAATAATAATAATAATAATAATAATAACAATAATAATAATAATAATAATAATAATAATAATAATAATAATAATAACAATAACAATAATAACAATAACAATAGTAATAATAACGTCCTGAAGCTTCACACTGATCTGAGACCTGTAGTAGAGACAGTCCTGCTAATAACAGCAGCATGATGAACACTCTTTAATGTACATCACTTTGGATGAAAGCGTCTGCTAAATGAATCAATGTAAGAATAGAGAATGCTCGTTTATACTCATGAAGAAAAACTCAAATGAGCAAAGCATTTCTAATATAAACCCGAAGCGTCTGGCTGTGTGAGGTGGTGTTCTCCTCATGGTAGATTTGCGTGTGTATTTGTTCTCCGTCTCATTAGCGCAGAGCAAATGTGATATATTAGACTGCTCTGAACGCTTCATTCCTGAGCTGTAATCCTGTTACTGTGGAGCGCTGCTGATTTCATGCCTCAAGAACTAAACGCAGGACTGACGCTTCAGCACTTAACACACACACACACACACACCACACAGAGAGAGAGAGAGAGAGAGAGAGAGAGAGAGAAATCTCTAGTAAATCAAACAGAAACACACAACAATAAGAAACACTTCCTTCAGACCTGACAGAACTGAGTTTATTGATCAGTGTTTTGATGTCTAATAGATGTTTGTTTTCATTTCAGTATGTGACAGGAGCTGTTGTGTTGTTGATAAAGTGGGCAGAGATGCACTATTTTAAATGCTCCAGAGGGCTGCAGTGCATTGACTATAGAGTTATGAGGGCATTTCACATCTAAAAACTCTTGATTTAAAAAAAAAAATACTAATAAACTTCATTGTTCAGAATGGGTGGTCACTTTAGTTGTGTTGCTGTATCACGTGAGTAGACCACTAGCTCAGGAAATAACCAAAGCACTTCAACAAGACATTTATTTATTTTATGATACGGTGTTCTGGTTTCTAAGAATGTAGTGTTCTGATTGGTTGCTTGGGAGTTACTCGGCAGGTGATAAGGGTGATCTGAGTAGTTGCTAGGGAGTTGCTACGCAGGTGATACAGTATTATGAGGGGTTGCTGGAGCGTTGCTATGCAGGTAAGTGGTGTTTAAGGTAAAAGGGTTTCTAAGTGGTTGTTAGGGAGTTGCTAGATAGGTGATGTGTGATCTTCTATTGTTTACAATGGTTTTGCCACAAATTTCAAAACTCCAATCTGGTGTCAATTTTCACTCGACACTGGAAACAGATCACTGGAGAGTCTGTGATAGAAGTAGTGACTGTATAGAGTTTTGTGTCCAGACCCTACTGAAAAATCCAGTTTAAACCAGCCTAAGCAGGTTGGTTGGTTTTAGCTGGTTGACCAGCCTGGTTTTAGAGGGGTTTTGGTCATTTCCAGGCTGGTTTCCAGCCATTTCCAGCCTGGTCTTAGCTGGTCAGGCTGGAAAATGACCAGCTAAATCCAGCTTGACCAGTCTGGTTTAAGCTGGACATAGCTGGTTTTGGCTTGTCATCACCAGCCTGGTCTTAGAGGGCTGATTTGAGCTGTTTTTTCAGTAGGGGAGTTTTGAAAATTGACATCAGGTTTCTAAAATTTGTAGTACAACAATTGTAAAAAACTGTAGGAGGTTGCTGTGGCGGTTTTGTGGTGTTCTGAGAGGTTCCAGGAGAGTTGCTATATTAAGGTGATATAATGTTCTGAGAGCTTGCTTTGGAGTCGCTAGGCAGGTGAAACTGTTTCAGAGTGGTTGATTAAGAATTGCTACGCAGGTGACATAGTAGTTGCTATGGAGGTGATACGGTGTTCCGAAAGGTTGCTAGGGAGTTGCTATGGAGGTGATATGGTGTTCTGCTAGGGAGTTGCTATGGAGATGATATGGTGTTCTGAAAGGTTGCTAGGGAGTTGCTCTGGAGGTGATATAGTGTTCTGAAAGGTTGCTAGTGAGTTGCTATGGAGGTGATATGGTGTTCTGAAAGGTTGCTAGGGAGTTGCTATGGAGGTGATATGGTGTTCTGCTAGGGAGTTGCTATGGAGGTGATATGGTGTTCTGAAAGGTTGCTAGGGAGTTGCTATGGAGGTGATATGGTGTTCTGCTAGGGAGTTGCTATGGAGGTGATATGGTGTTCTGCTAGGGAGTTGCTATGGAGATCATATGGTGTTCTGCTAGGGAGTTGCTATGGAGGTGATATGGTGTTCTGAAAGGTTGCTAGGGAGTTGCTATGGAGGTGATATGGTGTTCTGCTAGGGAGTTGCTATGGAGGTGATATGGTGTTCTGAAAGGTTGCTAGGGAGTTGCTATGGAGGTGATATGGTGTTCTGCTAGGGAGTTGCTATGGAGGTGATATGGTGTTCTGCTAGGGAGTTGCTATGGAGATCATATGGTGTTCTGCTAGGGAGTTGCTATGGAGGTGATATGGTGTTCTGAAAGGTTGCTAGGGAGTTGCTATGGAGGTGATATGGTGTTCTGCTAGGGAGTTGCTATGGAGGTGATATGGTGTTCTGAAAGGTTGCTAGGGAGTTGCTATGGAGGTGATATGGTGTTCTGAAAGGTTGCTAGGGAGTTGCTCTGGAGGTGATATGGTGTTCTGCTAGGGAGTTGCTATGGAGGTGATATGGTGTTCTGAAAGGTTGCTAGGGAGTTGCTCTGGAGGTGATATGGTGTTCTGCTAGGGAGTTGCTATGGAGGTGATATGGTGTTCTGAAAGGTTGCTAGTGAGTTGCTATGGAGGTGATATGGTGTTCTGAAAGGTTGCTAGGGAGTTGCTATTGTGTTCTGAGTGGTGGTTATTGTCAAGATTTTTGGTTTGTAAAACATATAGAAACCATTAGTGACGTGTGTGTGTGTGCGTGCGTGCGTGCATGTGTTTGCCTCTGTGTGTGTGTATGTGTGCGCTTCTGTGTATGTGCCTGTATGTGTGTGTGTGTCTGCAGGAGGTGGAGCTGTGCAGAGTGTGTCGTCAGGATAAGCTGGGCCTGACGCTGTGCTACAGGACTGATGATGAGGAAGAGTTCTCCATCTTCGTCACTGAGGTAACTCTGTTCACATTCAGCCTGTTATTAATAACACACAGATCATATGTACAGATATACAGCTCACAATATATGCGGCACAATGCCATCCCACCTTTAACTTTCAACAAATATATTAAGAGCAGCGTAATGTGTGTGGCTCGTCTTCATTAAAAGTCATGTCAGACTCATCAGGTCTCTGCGGCGGTGTGTGTGTGTGTGTGTGTGTGTGTGTGTGTGTGTACAGATCCATCAGTGCTCACAGGCTTATTAAAATCTCCACTGCATTAAATTGAAGAGCAGAGAGCCGTGTCTCGGTAATATTATCCCAGAGAAAAAGCTGTAGATTTGAGGAAACACACACTGTGAGAGACGCTCGGCTGCTGTATTTCAGCATTAGTAGACCCTCAGTTTAATAAATGATCATCATTATCAGACTCCAGCAGCGTCAGTCTGTGTGTCTCAAAGCAGATCTCGGAGAACCAGCAGATTAAACTGACCTGATGGAGACTGAGGAACTCTCTATAGAGGTTCACTCTGATTGGATGCAGTCAGACATACAGACGGACGTTGATTGGCTGATAAAACCTCTATAGAACACAAGTAAAACCCTTCACTCATTTATTTTATCCGGTGAAGAATGTAAAGTTTAACTTAAACGTGCAGCTCAAAGCTCTGAGATCTGCTTCTGTTGTCTGTAGGATTCACTCATTCAATCATTTTCCTTCAGCTTAGTCTGTTTATTCATCAGGGGTCGCCACAGCGGAATGCCCTTCCAGCTGCAACCCAGTACTGGGAAACACCCATACACACTCATTCAGACTTATACACTACGGCCAATTTAGTTCATCAGTTCCCCTATAGATAGACACTGTGCTGCCTGTAGAAAACATCTGATTGAATAGTTTCAACTTTTAAATATCATGTTAATCAGCAGAATTAATGGTAAACTACATTACCCATAATGCTTTGCAGGAAATGCACCAATCAGAGAGTTGCAGTGAGCAAACGTTTGCGTGAAGCACTTGCAATGATGTAAAGTTGAAATTCAAAATGATATATTCCTTTTTAAATATTAAAATTAAATGAGTTTATGCTTAAAACAATACAAAAAGGTAAGAATGTTATTTCCAGTTCAAGTGTTATCACTTAAATTTATTTTTTCAGTGAACAACACTTTATATCTTGTGTTTCTTTATTTAAGAATATTTAGAAAATATTAATAAAGCACAAGACAACAAATTCTGTTCAGGAAAAAGCTACGTGTAAATATTTGTACATACACAGCGGAGGTCCATAGAGGTGGCAGAATAGCCAGGGCGGCGGCCGCGACAATGCTCACACTCCATTCTCACGCATATGCTCTGGCGCAGCATGCGTGTGGTCACATAGCCCTTGCTGTGGCCGTCGCCAGCGCTGACGTGCACCTCTCACGAAATGTAACTACACGTCGCAATGATGCGTAGCGCAAACTCTGTGATTAGTGGGCTTGGTATCGCTGATGAGTGTGGGTGGGGGTGAGAGCCGCGTGAGTCAGATGCAGCGAGTGTTTACACGTGTCCTGTGAAGGAGCTCCAGATGGAAACTGTTGTTTTGTGTTTACCTTATGATTAAAGTTGTTGCACACCTCCCGGTTCCCTCCTCTGAATGAGCAACTTGTAGATTAAGGTATAGCATCAAAGAGCATAGAATCACCAAGAGGCGAAACTCACGTGTGATTTGGGAAACAGCCACTAGATGGCGCGGCAGCCATTTTGGAATGAAAATTCCAATAGAGCCACAGCATATTATGAGTCTGTAAAATAAACTGTTAAAGGTGCTGATGATTGTGATTGTAAGTGTTGTATTGTCGTCTCTCAGTTTGTATCTCAGCTTTAATGCGCTTTTAAAATAAATAAATAAAAAACAAAGCAGCTGCTTGCCATCACAGACAGCTGACCGCTTTCACTCCAAAATGGCGGAATCCGGGGCTGTTGCTGGGCGCTGCTGTTGCAATGGAACATTTTATTGAGTGTCGCCTCTTGGTCATTATTAGCTCTTTGGTAGCGCTCAGAAAAAACAAAACACCAGCGAAGAAACTCGACACAGAGCAGCGTCAACACAGCGCTGCCAGCTAGTGTTTCAGAAGTGTTATTGCAGAGCAACACAAACAGCACGCAGAACTATAAATGCACAGCTACGCGCAGGGCAGGTGATGTGGGTCAGCCGATCACTCGACGCATAAGTATAAACCCCCACTCATTAAATTTGATCAACTCTGGTGTTTTTTATTTTTATTTAGCTCCACATCATCGTTTGTAATGTAATCAGCACATATTTCCTGAACTGAACATATAAAAATATATATACTTTCAGAAAAACAAATGGAGAAATATGGTCTGTCACAGAGAAGCACGCGATTGGCTGGAGTCTCAAAGCATCAGCCAATCAGATTCAATCCAGCATAATTGTGAATGTCATCATTAATATTTGCTGTGGTTGTCAGGTGGAGCCGAACAGCATCGCGGGCCGAGACGGAAGAATCCGAGAAGGAGACCGAATACTACAGGTAAAACAGCAGGAGACCTACAGGACCTGAAGGAGAGCAGGGCACATGCTGTGTGTTCATCTGGAGGAACATATTAACTCAATAAAACAATCAAAAAAGAAAGAAAGATTCAGAAACATACACTTAAACAATCAGAGAGAGAATAAAATGTTTAAATCAGGGGTCTCCAAACTCAGTCCTGGAGGGCCGGTGTTCTGCAGAGTTTACCTCCAGCTTGCTTCAACACACCTGCCTGGAGGTTTCTAGTATGCCTACATACAGCTTGATTAGCTAGTTCAGGTGTGTTTAATTGGGGTTGAAGCTGAAATCTGCAGGTCACCGGCCCTCCAGGACCGAGTTTGGGCACCCCTGATTTAAATGCACAGATTGTTCTTCACAAATAAAGAGATTTTAAGTTAATTATTATGTGAATAATTAATTGAACTGACTAAAAATGATTGTCAAACATTATATATATATATTTAGATGCACTATTCTGAAGAAAAACATCCAGCTTTTGACCATTTGCTGTTTACTATATTGATGTAACACTGCGTCTGATTGGCTGATGGGTTTGATTGACAGATAAATGGGCGGGACATTCAGGACAGACAGGAAGCAGTGGGCGTTCTCTCCAATGAGGAGAGCAGGAATATCGTGCTGCTCGTGGCCAGACCAGATATACAGGTATAAAAACAACTGTGTGACATATGAATAATAATAACATTGACTATTCATTAATCAGAATATCCATTAGCAGTCAGTCTTTCTGTGCTATATGCTGACCGGTTAGTGTTAAGGTGTCACAATGAATAGATATGGATTATAATTATGGGTCGGGTTATTGATGAGCTAATATAGAGCATTATAATACACGTATAATATTCATATGATGTTTTGTAGACATGTAGATGCTTCAGCTTTAGTGAATATACTATAAATACAGTATTATTAGTAACGCTGTGCTGTAAACTCACACTGATGATATTAAACACACACATATGAGTCTAAATATGAGAATACACACACACACACACACTGAACGTGAGTTTTGATTTGGTGTGACAGATGATGAGTGTGTTTGATCTTTACGTGTTTAATTGACCTCATCATCTCCATATGTTAATATGGTCTGGGGTTTTTATTGGCTGTCATTATAGCTGATGTTCTGATGACTGTGTGTGTGTGTGCATGTATCTGTGTGTGTGTGTGCACGCATGCATGTGTGTGCTTGTATCTGTGAGAGTGTGTGAGTGTGTGTGTGCGTAGATGTGTGTGCATATATCTGTGTGTGTGTGTGTGTGTGTGCGCACGTATATCTGTGATTGGATGCATGTGTGTGTGCGTGTGTGTGTGTGTGTGTGTGTGTGCAATCATCTGTGTGCATAGATCTGTGTTTGTGCATGTGTGTGTATCTGAGAGTGTGCGTGTGTGTGTGCATGTGTGTGCACGTATCTATGTGTTTGGGATTGCATGCATGTGTGTGCGTGTATCTGTGAGAGTGTGTGTGTATGTATGTATGTGTGTGTGCATGCATGTGTGTGCATATATCTGTGTGTGTCTGCATGTGTGTGCACGTATCTATGTGTTTGGAATTCCATGTGTGTGTGTGTGTGTGTGCATATATCTGTGTGTATGTGCGTGTGTGTGTGTGTGTGTGTGTGTGTGTGTGCATGTATCTGTCTGTTTGTGATTGCATACATGCATGTGTGTGTCCGTGTGTGTGTGCAATTATCTGTGTGCATGTATCTGTGTTTGTGCGTGCACATGCATGCTTGTGCGTGTATCTGTGAGAGTGTGCGTGTGTGTGTGCGTGCAGGTGTGTGCATATTTCTGTGTGTGTCTGCATGTGTGTGCACGTATGTATGTGTTTGGGATTGCATGTGTGTGCAATCATCTGTGTGTGTGTGTGTGCACGCATACATGTGTGTGTGCACATGCATGTGTGTGCGTGTATCTGTGAGAGTGTGTGTGTATGTATGTGTGTGTGTGTGTGTGTGTGTGTGTGTGTGTGTGTGTGTGTGTGTGCACATATCTGTGTGTTTGTGATTGCATGCATGTGTGTGTGTGTACAATCATCTGTGTGCATGTATCTGTGTGTGCGTGTATCTGTGAGAGTGTGCATGTGTGTGCATATATCTGTGTGTGTCTGTATGCGTGCATGTGTGTGCGTGCAATTGTGTGTGTTTGTGTGTGTGTGTATTAAAAAGCAGCAGCTCCTTCATGAAGGAAACCTCATAGATGTGTCAGAGACTCCTGCAGCTCATATCTGACTGAGGAGACACACACACACACACACACACACACACACACACACACACACACACACACACACACACACACACACACACACGAGTCTATTAACAGCCTCATTTATGAATGACTGAACGACACCAGAGATTTGTCCAAGAGATATCTGCACACGGTCTGAGAGTGAACCCGGTCCAGCTCCATCAGCCAGAGCCAGACTCCCGTCTCCATGGTAACAGCGACAGATGCCGCAGAATCGGAGCAGATCTTCAGTGTTTGTGTTTTTAGATGAAGCTCAGTCAAACACACAGACGAGCAGCATGTGTGTGTGTGTGTGTGTGTTCTGTGTGTTCAGGAGGAGCCGTGGCTGGAGGACGAGCACAGTGAGTTTCTGGAGGAGCTGAAGATGGAGATGCTGGAGGAGCAGAGGAGAGAAGAAGAGGAGGAGGAGAAGAAGGTGAAGAGAAAACAATACCTGAACATCAGGATTAAACACACACACACACACACACACACACACACACACACACACACACACACAAACAAACACTCATTCTGCCTTGTTCTCTATTATGAATATCCAAGCCTTCATGAATTCATGTATATTTGCAGCAGGTGTCAGTCTTCAATATTGACCTTTTTCTGCAAATGCAGTCTAAAATATTAGGAGATTCGGCCTCCAAATATATCTATTCTTTAGGGATGGCTGACGTATCCTGACGATACAGTGTCGAGATCCCGAAGCGCAAGTGTTTTGAAACACTGCACCAAAGCATGATCCGAAACACCACATGACTAAGGTGATTGGAAACACCTGGGTCACGTGACTAAAGCACTGGACATTTAAGAAGCATTTTGAGACCTGGCGAATCTGCGTTTGACTGACAAGATTGGAAAATCATGTAGTCTAGGGCAGTGTTTCCCAACCCTGTTCCTGAAGGCACACCAACAGTCCACATTTTCCACCTCTCCCTAATCAAACACACCTGAATCACCTCATCATAACATTAGAAGAGACTCCAACACCTGAAGTTAATGGCTCAGAAAAGGGAGACATCCAAAATATGTACTGTTGGTGTGCCTCCAGGAACAGGGTTGGGAAACACTGGTCTAGTGGACCGAGCGTGTGCACTCAGTATCTGTGCTGCTAATGGCCTGAGTTTGAATCCAGACTTGTAGAAATATTCTGAAATCATGACTTATTTTAATAATGTTACTATTTATGACCAAAACAAGACAGATTTATTCACAAAGTGTTCATTCAGGTGTCAGACCAATGTTAAAACAAAACACGTAACAAGAACTGTAGGGCGATACTGCACAATTATTATCAATCTGATACCAAGTAAATACAGGGCCAGTATCGCTGATGCCGATACTTACACTTTAAAAAGCATGCACTTGAACCTATAAGTAGTTTTCTGTAGGGGAGAAAAGTGGGATGAATATATTGTGTGAAGAGTTGAATGCCCTCAAAGCAGCTATAATTAAATGTATTTGTTAAAACGCAGGACAAATTTTAAACACTTTTAAGCCAAATCTATTTGTTTTTATTGTAATGATCTGGATTTGCAAACACAAACTTATTACTAGAGAACAATGAAGTTTTCAACTTTCCTTCAGTCTGGGGTTTTTGTTCAGAAATAATAATATAATATCAAAGTAATTTCTCTTTTAGCACTTCTTCAATGTCTTTAAACAGATAAATGTCAAATAAATCTGCATTTTAAATACATATTAAATACATTTTAAAGACCACAAAATGATTACTGGTGAACAAGTGTTTTAAAGCTTTTTCAGTTTTGTTAATAATAACAATATAAAGTGTTTCTCTTTCATTAGACTCTTAACATTGCCTTATTTTATAAACAGAGTGCAAACAGTTGCTTGTATATAATGAGGGATATTCAGAAATGTTCATAATTGAAGTTTACGGTATTCAGTGGTGGCCAGATTTATTAGAGCGTCTGTATTCCCACCAGCTACAAAATCTTTTAAGTGTTTTTCAATCTTTTTATTACACTACATCAAGATATAACTGATTTACAACCATTTTATTAGCTGCTGAAAGTTTTCAATTCTGTAGGAATGGGTTTTAAACCACAGCGGTTCGAACTGTAGTTCTGCTGAATGACTAAAAGGTTATCAGTATTGATGGTAAAAAACTCTACATTTCTAGTCAAACCATTCTTCTGCTATCTTATACCAAAAACAGACATAAGGGCAGTGTTAATAGCTATAAATGTGGGAGAGCGCTGATATTATGGGATTGTATTGTATTGCAATATGAAGCAAATAAGTGTAATTCACAAAAGTAATTCACAAATACTTGATAATGAGATGATTTAATGACAATAATTCTCTATGGTTACAACTGAATTAATTACAAAATAATTCTGTATAAAATGATGAGATATGAAATAATAAAGCATATGATATAAACTGTACCCAGCTTAAATGTAAATTTAAAGTTACCAGAGGTAGAAGGAGAGACACAGGAGGAGGGAGAGAGAGACAAAGAGAGCAGGCCCAGAATTAGCCTGATTGCAGTAGAGTCAGAGAAGATAGACTCCAGAGGAGGAGAAGAGCAGAGGAGGAAAAGACAGGGCAGGAAAAGAGGCAGAGCAGCGCTTTACCACCTATTCTGTATCTTTCTTGACCATGTGACTAAAGCCCAAATGCTGAGATGTTCAAACTGACCAATCAACATGTGACCACATCGTAAAACCCCCAGAGTCCACACACCAGGCCCTGATCTCATCAGTATCTGCCTTTGGAGTCAGTATGGACCTTCTTAAGTCAAAAAGAGATGTTTTGTCATATAAACAAAAGCATATGATCATTTAGCCTCTTACAATTCTAAAATAGTTCATATAAATATAGCAGCTTTTAATGTGCTGACTATATAGACTATATTTAATCAGCCTGATGATGGAAGTAGTTCACCTATGACCAAGTTTCCTCTTCAATTGGCATTCACTGAAACTGATGTCCTATATAACTCAAATATTCATTTCACCACTGTAGGATATTTACCTGGATATTCATTGCCTCTCTGAAACGACTCGGCCAGTGCATGACCTCTGGCACTGCTGGGGGTCTGTCTGGAGGATTTGCCTCCTCTTCTCTCCTGTTTCGCAGCTCGCCGGTCTCTTTTTTTTGTGCTGTTGTATGTGTTTGTATAGACTTGTAGTGTTGCCACAGTATCGAATAGAATTTCTACAAACATGGCAGTTTGCAGTATTTTAATTTACCGCAGTAAAATAACTCCAAACAGCGCTCCTCTTTCTTTCCGTCATCTCAGAACAGCTAAAAGTGCTTGTGCTTTGGCTCTGCAGAGTCACGTGATGAAAGCACAACTATTAACAGCCGAGCAGGGAGCAACGGCGCATACGAGATATAAAAGGAGTGAGGTATTTAGAGACATGTCCACTCTTTTATGAAACAGGAGCAGTGTACTTTAGCGTAAATTAGATGAAATTTAAATGAAAGTATCGATCTCGGAAGGCTACTATTGATCCGATATCAGTACCAATGTTGGTATCGATACTATTGATATTAGGATCGATCCGCCCAGCCCTAAACAACAGAGCATTTAAAAACTGTAGCTGCACCACTCTGGATTTGAACCCATTACCGCTGCATGTTAGTCAGGATCTCTCACAGCTCCACTAAATCACTTCAAGCCTCAATTCTACAACATGGGGTTTAAGAGCTCAGCTTGCTCAACGGTTTCTTTGCTGAAGCTGTTCCAGAGTTGTACATAAAGTGGCCACGTGGTGTCACTGTAGAGACGGGTTTCCAAACATTTCGAAGCTTCGACAGATTTGCTTCGACTGTTTCAGTGTTATGAAGCCTCGCTTTACCCACCACTAGTATTTCTGAATGATTATCTTTATTGTGCAGCCATATATACACACGTGTGGTTTTGACCTGCACCTACTGGACATTTGAGGTACTGCACTATGTATGCGGTTCAGTTTTACTTTCGTTTCTTTCAGTGTACAGTCAAGAGTAACACACATGCAGATTATTTCATCACACTGAATCCATAAGTCTTCTATTTTTACTAAAGCTCTATTTTTAGTAGATATTCAAGGGTCATTTGATTATTATCGGCTTCACACCGCCTGTATTTTGTTCTCCAAACACATTAATATCTCTCGTATAACTCTCTATGCAAATTCTGTGGCGCTGCATGAATACGTTATCACGATTTATTCATTCACTCATTTTCCCTTCAGATTAGTCCCTTTATTGAGCAGGGGTCGCCACAGTGGAATGAACCGACAACTATTCCAGCATATGTTTTACACAGCGGATGCCCTTCCTGCAACCCAGTACTGGGAAACGGACTCATTCACACACACACACACTCATACACTATGGCCAGTTTAGTTGATCAACACCAACTGACCCAGCTGGGACTCGAACCAGTGACCTTCTTGCAGTGAGGCTACGGTGCTAACCACTGAGTCACCGTGTCGCCCTCACAATTTATTAATGCTTAGATATTTATACTGAAATACAAGTCCGAATGAAAGTCAGAAGCATTCTGCATTACTCCATCTCCTTAAAGAACACCTGAGCTCAGAAATCCTGTGTTAACCTGAGTAATCCTGCTGTGAATCCTCCTGCAGGCGAGAGCGGCTGGAGAAGAGTCCATCACTGCCTCCTGCTCCTACAGCCCTGAGCAGATCCTCCAGACTGACCCGTCAGAGAAGAGCGTCCTCTCCCAGATCCAGAAGCGTCTGTCTCGGTGTCTGCGTCCGGATCAGATCAGCCCGTCTGAGACTCCAGAAGCGGAGCGTTTCCAGCAGCTGCTGGAGCTGAAGTGCCAGATCCGAAACAGCGGCGAATACGACCTGCTGTACCGCAGATCCATCCAGTGCGGCGGCGCCGAGAACGAGCTGCGTTTGCTGAACCAGGAGCTGCGCAGCATCCAGATCCAGTGCCAGAACATCATGCAGCGCCACAAGACGGACTCCAAACTCCCAGAGATCCAGGAACATCCGGAGCGATCAGATAAGGACAGCTCCAGTGCGTATAACACGGCGGAGAGCTCCCGCAGTACACCCCTCGCCACAGAGAGATCTCCAGAACACAGAACGCTCAGCCGGCATCCAGAATCATCTATCAGGAGCGCCAGTCCGGATCACAGCAACCCGTCAGAGTCTCCGGACGAGATCTCCAGCAGGTCCCTGCACTCCAGGATCCCGGTGCATCAGTGCCGGAGCTACATGCAGATGATCCAGGAGCAGGCGGCGCTGGAGTTCGGGATGATCAACATGAGCGTCCCGCAGGAGGACAATAAGATGGAGTGGAAGGTGAAGGTGCGGAGCGATGGGACCAGGTACGTGCTGATTAAATGTGACGAATTCATTCGTCTGAAAGCACACTACTATATCTGTCTTCTCCTTCCTCCTCTGCAGGTACATCACCAAGCGTCCGGTGCGGGACCGTCTGCTGCGGGAGCGAGCGCTGAAGATTAAAGAGGAGCGCAGCGGAGGAATGACCACCGACGACGACACCATGAGCGAGATGAAGATGGGGAGATACTGGAGCAAAGAGGAGAGAAAACAGCAGCTCCTGCGGGCGAAGGAGCAGCGGCGGAGGAGAGAAATGATGCAGCGCGGCCGGACGGACACCCACAACACCTCCATCATGGAGATCAGCCAGCGCAGGAGCACCAAGAGGAGGAACAGGAGGATTCTGGACAGCTGGATCACCATTCAGGAGATGCTGAGCCACGGACACACAGCAGCAGCAGAGGGCGCCAGAGAGCACAGCGCCTTCCTCTCCGTCACCACCGTATGACTTTACCCGCCGGGTACGATCACTTCTGCCTCGTTCAATGCGGCACTTTTTATGACAGATGACTCTGATATTTTATATGTTTTCTATACGAGAGGTTCATTGCTTTGGGTTTTTATTTTTCATTTATTTATTTGTTGTTGTGCGATATTTCATGGATGGAGTAATTCACTCAAACTAATGATCTGACTTGCTTGTTCAATTTAAACCTGAATGACTTTCATTCATTCTCCTTCAGCTTAGTCCTTTATTCATCAGGGGTTGCCACAGCGGAATGAACCGCCAACTATTCCAGCATATGTTTTACACAGCGGCTGCCCTTCCAGCTGCAACCCAGTACTGGAAAACACCCATACACCCTCATTCACATGCACACTCATACACTACGGCTCATTTAGTTGATCAGTTCCCCTATAGCACATGTGTTTGGACTGTGGGGGAAACCGGAGCACCCGGAGGAAACCCACACCAACACGGTGAGAACATGCATGACTTTATTTGACGTAATTATTTTAGAGTTTGCTTTCAACACTCACAATTTCAACCCAGGCTCATTCTGAAAACATAGTCTGGGAGGTATGTATTTTTGCAGTTTTTGGTTTTCGCGAATCCGCGAGAGGCCGTTGTGTGTGCCTTTTTGGCTTCTCGTACGTCTCCCGCGAGTGCCGTTAGCGCCCGCGCTGTTCTCGCGTGAACCCACCAGAGGCCGCTGTTGAACGAACATCTGTCTGTCCGACTGGCTAAATGATTGACTGGGCGACCGGCCAATCCACCCTCCTCCTTCCCTGAACCCAACCGATTTTACTGATCGACCCGCCTGCCCTAAACCCAACCAACGATTTACAAAAGCCGTCCGGAAAAGGAAAAGCCCTCGTCCATTTTTTTTTTTTTTTACCACACTCTCACCCTGTTATGAACCTCTTCGCTTTATTTCTTGGATTCTGTTTTAGTCTTACCTGATTTCTGGAACCGCTCTTCCCCGGACTCGAACCCGGTCGTCGTGGTCAGCTCCTCTCTGCGTCTCGAGTCCGCCGACGCACAGGACGAGCTAACCGGACAAACTGGTTGTGGCGGGAAAGCCCTCCACACGAAGGTAAGCGGTCAGTCGGCGAGCGCTAAAGGAACGGCGTCATACCGCCCCACAGCGTTCACTTAAAAAACGAAATGCAGCCATACGCACCTCCGCCTACATAATTCGCGGCCTCCAGAAACGTCCACTGGACTACGTTTTCAGAATGAGCCTGGGTTGCACAATTTTAAAACTGAACTTTACTTTCTCTTATTTGCGATTAAAGATTGACGAACTATTTTAATGAACCCGTGCATTCGCTCGTTGTCTCACTAAAGTTTCAGTTTTGTGAAATGATCTTTCTGAAGATGTTCATTTGAGCTTCACATTATTTGTTTGCTCACTACATATTCAACTAGAAGAGTTATTTTCTGAAACTTTAACTTTGCGTTTGCTCACTATCGCCTCACTTTTGTCAAAAAAAGATCAGAAAATGTTTAAATTAAATTTGCGTTTGCTTATTTGCTCATAATATTTTTAAACTAATCAACACTTCATGCTTTATTTTGATGGGCCCTTAACACATTATCTTGAATTTACGTTACATTGCATCTAGATGCCAACTACTTCTCATTAGATTATAAGCAGACTGTTAGGTTAGGGTTAGTGTTAGTTGTCATGTACTTGAAAAGTCTCTTCTAGTCAGTTAAAAGTCTGTTGAAGGAGCAGTATCAGCAGATATTCAGCAGACAGTCTACTAATACTCAAATAAGTAATTGGCATGCAGTTGCAATGCAAATTTTAGTCGACAAAATGCACAATAGCGATTGTCAAAATAAAGTCTCACCAAACTTTCCTAAAGACTTGTTTTTTTCAGGAAATGTGATGTTAAATTTGTATTTGCTGGTTCAATTATTTCAAATTCATACTAGCTAAAGCCTGTTTTGTCAAAGACAGGAAAAAATGACTTTGCATTCGCTCTTTTCTCCACTAAAGGTTCAGTTTTGTCCATTTTTTTCAGGAATTTTCAATTTGAACATTGAAACTTTAGTGGAAAATTGAGTGAATGCACTTTTGTCAGAAAACTAAAATATCCAAGAGTTTACATTTGAACTTTGCATTTGCTTTTGAAGAAGGAAAGTCACTCAGGTTTGGATCAACATGAGGGCAAATACTGAGTTCAGTTAGAAGTGAATTACTTTCATAATGGCTTATTAATTTATTTTTGCTCACTGCATCTGAAGCAGCTCTCAGTAATGTTTACATCTCAGTGAGGAGAGAATCTGACAGCAGGTTCTGCCTTTAGTTAGCTTCTCTGAGTCTCAGTTCAGGAGATTGGAGGATTTTCAGAAACAACTACTGAACAACACCAGCTCTGAACAACTCCTGTGTAGCTCTACATAACCTACCTCAACCTCTGAGACACACACACACACACATTCTCTATCACTCACAGACATACATACAACCACACACTTACAAACACACATACACATTAATAAAAGTTTAATTAATAAATACATTTTTAAAAGAACGAAAAATAAAATGATAAATTAAATTAAGGATGAAAAATAGATTTCATGAACACAGAAACAAAAAGACACACACAAACACACTTCCAAAGGCCATAAAACCAGAAGAAACAATGATAATAATTTACACTGAAAATGAAAGTTTAAGTCTGAGAAAAGTCCACATTGTGAGACAGAATCTCAGAACTACAAGGGGAAAATGCCAGAATGTCCAGATGTAAAACTGGAATGAGAAATGTCTGAATGAGAAAAGTCAGAACTGCAAAGAAACACCAGAATGGTGGGGGGAAACTCTAAATTGCAGGATAAAAATGTCAGTATGGCAAGATGTAAATTCAGAATAACAAGGAGCAAAATGCAAGACTGTTGAAATGTAAATTATAGATTTAAAAAATCCCGAATTTCAAGATGTCAAATTTCAAGAAAAAAAATCAAGAATGTGAAACAACTTCAGATTTTCAAGAAAACAATGGAGAAACGTAAATTCTAGATTTCTAAAAGAAAAAAAAAAGGTCAACACAACAAAGTTTGTAATTTCAAGAGGGGAAAAATAATCTACAATGTAAAATTCTGAATTTTAAGGAAAAAAATCCAAAATGTTGAAACATAAATGTAGAATTTCTAGAAAAAATTCCAGCATGTCAAAACATTTGAATTTAAAGGAAAAATCCAGAATGAAGAGACGTAAATTCAGAACCTCAAGAAAAAAATGCAATACAAATACAAAACAACAAATAAAACCCAGAATGTTAAAACATAAATTCACAATTTTAAAATAATCCAGAATGCAAAACGTGAATTCAAGATTTCAAGAACAGAAATGTTGAAACATAAGATCTCAATGTTTAGAAAAAATTCCAGAATGGAGATTGAATATTTTGAATTTCAAGAAAAAGTATGTCGAAACGTAAATACAGAATTTCTAGAAAAATACATCGAATCTTGAGATTAAGAACACAAACTAAACAACAACAATAAAAGCCAGATTGTTAAAACATAAATTCAGAATTTAAAAAAATCCAGAATGCGAAACAAATTCAAGATTTCAAGAAAAAAAATACTCCAGAATGTTGAGATGTAAAGTCTGAATTTCATTACAAAAAATTACAAAAAATTCCAGAATGAAAAACGTAAATTCAGAAATTCAAGAAAACATTCCAGAATGAAAAAGAAAATCATAATTCAAAACAGTGATGAAAATAATTACATACACACATACATAAAGTCTCACACAAACACATGCACATACACATAAAGACACACACACACTTCCAAAGGCCAAATAAAACGAGAAAAGAACACTGATTTGACCAGCGAATGCGAGTGTATTGGTGAAAGCTGAAATGATGTAAAACCAAAATAAGTGTGTGGGGTTTAATCACTGCATCAGTTCTGGTTAATTCTCTGATAGCTGTAAACACACACACACACACACACACACACACACGCACACACTTCCTCTGGTATAAATGCTTCCTAAACCAACAGTACTGTACTCTTTCAGTTCTTCAGTGAGGATTTCAGAGTTTGCTTTATTGCTGTAAAGCAGCGCAGCGGTTGTAGATTTGTAAATGTGTGTGTTCTGTGTTTCTAGTCTGATTTGAAGAGCCCGTAGTCGTCTCTCTGGACCAGCTGAATGTGTGGTCATTGTGATATTTTGACATTAATAAACATATTCTTCAAGTCTCCGGTGTCATTAATGAGTCTCTCGCTTGCAGAATAGTAAGAAGTGCAGTCTAGTTTCTGTAAGTTAAAGTGTCGCTTTACATTACATGTTAGCACAAACTAATACACAGATCTTATATTACACACACATTCTGCAGATTTCACCTATTAGGTAATAGCAAGAATACTGTGTGTGTGTGTGTGTGTGTGTGTCTTTAAATGCAAATTAGATGATTCTCCCCGCCCTCTTTCACAAGTGGGCGGAGTCTTTACAGCCTGAGCCACAGATACTGCACTCTCATCAGTTTATACTGCTGATTCTTGGTTTTTAGCTTTGTTTCTTGTTTCACAAACACATATAACTTACCAAAATAAGTTTATATACACATTTATGTTATCCTTAGTGAAGAAATTGTCAACATATGAGTGTACAAATGTTCATTGATTTCAGATGATGAGTATTGAGTATTGTGATTCTCAGATAGAAAGCAAAAACACTGTCTCTTTAAATGCTAATTAGTTAGAAACAGCTCATTTGCATATAAAGTTTTTAGTCTTTACAGCCTGAGCCTCAGATACTGCAGTCTGCTCAGTTTATACTCCTGATTCAGGACTTTCTGAGCATTATATCTTGTCTCAGAATTAAGTAAAACTTACTAAAAATGATTTTATATCCACACATTAACAAACTATGTTACTCTAAATAACATCAGTAGAGAAAAAGTCACAATAAAAGTGCACTAATGTCATTTACCTTATAACAGATATGTCAGAATAAAAGACATTTATTCTGGGCTGTATTTATTTAAATAAATCATAGAATAAGTGCACATATTGAATTAAAAACAATGGTGATTATTGAGTATTTTGGTCAATCTGTGATTCTCAGAAAGCAAACACACACACACACACACACACACACACACACACACACACACACACACACACACACACACACACACACACACACACACACACACACACACATATGTGTCTCTTTAAATGCAAATGATTTGCTTCTCCCTGCCCGGTTTTTAAAAGTAGGCGGAGTCTTTACAGCCTGAGCCTCAGATACTGCAGTCTGCTGTTTATACTGCTGATTCAGGACTTTCTGAACTTTATATCTTTGCAGATTTGTCTCAGAATTAAGTAAAACTTACAAAAAAGGATTTTACATACACACAATAACAAAGCTACTCTAAAAAAAACCCCAATGGTGATTATTGAGTATTTTGGTCAAACTGTGATTCTCAGATAGAAAGCAAAAACACTACAAATATATATGTGTGTGTCTCTTTAAATGCAAATGATTTGCTTCTCCCTACCCAGATTTCAAAAGTAGGCGGAGTCTTTACAGCCTGAGCCTCAGATACTGCAGTCTGCTGTTTATACTGCTGTTTCAGGACTTTCTGAGCTTTATATCTTTGCAGATTTTTCTCAGAATTAAGTAAAACTTACAAAAATGATTGTATATACGCACACAAATATATGTTGTTCTAAATAACCTTATTGAAGAACATGCCAAAATATTACAAAATAGTACTAATGTCATTTATCATAACAGACGTCAGAATAACTCAGAATAAAACACTTATTCTGAGCTTTACTTGTTAAAATAAATCATAGATTAAGTGCTGATGTCAATTAGAAAATGCACATTATTGAGTACTTTGGTCAAACTATGATTCTCAGATAGAAAGCAGAAACATTACATATGTATGTGTGTGTGTCTTTAAATGCAAATGAGTTGTTTCTTCTCACCCACTTTCCAAAAGTCTTTACAGCCTGAGCCTCAGATACTGCAGCCTGCTCAGTTTATACTCATGATTCAGGACTTTCAGAGCCTTAAATCTGTAGATTTGTCTCAGAATTAAGTAAAAGTTACAAAAAATTATTTTATATACACACAATAACAAAGCTACTCTAAAAAAACAATGGTGAATATTGAGTATTCTGGTCAAACTGTGATTCTCAGATAGAAAGCAAAACACTACATATATATATGTGTGTGTGTGTCTCTTTAAATGCAAATGATTTGCTCCCTGTCCCGTTTTCAAAAGTAGGCGGAGTCTTTACAGCCTGAGTCTCAGATACTGCAGTCTGCTGTTAATACTGCTGATTCAGGACTTTCTGGGTTTGTATCTTTGCAGATTTTTTCATGCTCAAACTTACAAAAATGATTTTTTATACACACAGATACAGAAGTGTTACTCAGATTAGCCTTAGTAATGAAAATGTCATCTATCATCGCTGATGTATTTATGTGAGAATAAACTACTCCTATTCTGAGCTGTACTTATTCAAATAAATCATGTCAGTGCTGATTATGAATGTGTTTCTGTCTGAAATGATGAAAGTCTTCATATTGTCAAGTGCTTTGCAGGATAATGGAAGATAATAAGTATTTCAGATGAGGATTAATGCTCCAGTGGAGTGTTTGAATGTGTGATCCTGCAGTTTGCGATTGATCAGAATCCTCCAGCGCAGATAAACTCTCTCGTTAGCAGATGATGATTAGCTCTGTACGTCTGCTAATGATCTGCTGCCGCTGCTGTCACTTCGCATATTTATGGAGCAGATGATCTTTGATATGCTAATCCAAGAGCAGTAATGTCTCTCTGAGTGGCCGGACGCTCATTATTATGCAGATCAGCAGAGCTCTTCATTATCTGCAGAACACACACACACATACAGCTGGAGCTTTTGGACTGCTTATCAATCAGTTTTTACCGCAACATCGTGGAAACCCAATGGCTAGGCCGACCTCAATGTCCAACGTCCAATCTAAAATGAACCAAATATCACTGTCCAGTGATGTTGTAGCTTGATGTTGTGTGAAGGTTACCAATATGACGCCTATCAGATGTTGGATTTTGGTTTTCATATCTGACGGATAAATGTCAGTATCTGACGTCAATATGACGTTGGTTTAAGATGTTGCCTCGGTGTTTGTATTTTGGTCACTTTTCAACAACCTAAAATCAACCAAATATCAATGTTCAATGATGTTGTAGATTGATGTTGTGTGAAGGTTACCAATATGATGCTTATCAGATGTTGGATGTTGGTTGTCATACCTGACGAATAAATGTCAGTATCTGACATCAATGTAACGTTGGTTTAAGATGTTAGCTTGATATTAGATTTTGGTCACTATTCAACACAACCTAAAATCAACCAAATATCAACGTCCAGTGATGTTGTAGCTTGATGTTGTGTGGAGGTTACCAATATGACGTCTATGAGACCTTGGATTTTGGTTGCCATACCTGACGAATAAATGTCAGTATCTGACGTCAATGTAACGTTGGTTTAAGATGTTGCCTCTGCATTTGTATTTTGGTCACTTTTCAACACAACCTAAAATCAACCAAATATCAACGATGTTGTAGATTGACGTTGTGTGAAGGTTACCAATATGACGCCTATCAGATGTTGGATGTTGGTTGTCATACCTGACGAATAAATGTCAGTATCTGACGTCAATGTAACGTTGGTTTAAGATGTTAGCTTGATATTAGATTTTGGTCACTATTCAACACAACCTAAAATCAACCAAATATCAACGTCCAATGATGTTGTAGCTTGATGTTGTGTGGAGGTTACCAATATGACGTCTATGAGACCTTGGATTTTGGTTTTCATACCTGACGGATAAATGTCAGTATCTGACGTCAATGTAACGTTGGTTTAAGATGTTGCCTCGATGTTTGTATTTTGGTCACTTTTCAACACAACCTAAAATCAACCAAATATCAATGTTCAATGATGTTGTAGATTGACGTTGTGGGAAGGTTACCAATATGACGCCTATCAGATGTTGGATTTTGGTTGCCATACCTGACGAATAAATGTCAGTATCTGACGTCAATGTAACGTTGGTTTAAGATGTTAGCTTGATATTAGATTTTGGTCACTTTTCAACACAACCTAAAATCAACCAAATATCAACGTCCAATGATGTTGTAGCTTGATGTTGTGTGGAGGTTACCAATATGACGTCTATGAGACCTTGGATTTTGGTTTCCATATCTGATGAATAAATGTCAGTATCTGACGTCAATGTAACGTTTGTTTAAGATGTTGCCTCGATGTTGGATTTTGGTCAATTTCCAACACAACCTAAAATCAACCAAATATCAATGTTTAATAATGTTACAGCTTGACGTTGTGTGGGCGTTACCACTATGACGTCTATCAGATGTTGGATTTTGGTTTCCATACCTGATGAATGAATGTCAGTATTTGGTCAACATGATGTTGGATTTTGGTCACTTTCCAACACAACCTAAAATCATTATTGGACGCCAAAATAACGTTGTCCTTAGACGCTGGCTAGACACTGAATTTTGGTCACCAGACATCACGACCTAAATCTAACCTTATATTACAGTTGTTCTCAGTGTCTTTGGTGCATTTCTCATGACACGGTTTACATTTACACAACAGTTCATGCATTTCTCTAAACAGTCAGTCATTTATGCACATCACAGTAGCAGTGTCTCATTCCTTCCAACAGATTGCCAATGCTTTTGGACATGCATCATCTGCTTTCACACGACTCTCTGCTGTTTATAACATCATCATCTGCTTATGTCATGTCAGTCAAAATGAACTAAACTAGTGAATGGTGAACAGTCATTTCCATATTAAACTAACAGTGCTCATTTCATTACGGGAGTCATTACATACACAAATGTTGAACTAGCTGTCAAAACCTGTCAAGCTATAATTTCATTAAAAAATGTAAATCTTTATTTTCCTGAAAATGTCTTCTAAACTGAACAGTTTGATGAATGATTCACAGACCTGTGTGTGTTGTAGGTTCAGTTCCGATATGTACTGCAGTATTGTGCACAGCTCTACACAAAGGAAGTCTATATTTGTTGTAAATAAGGGTGTGTTTATTCTTCTGCACAATGCTGTCAATAAATTAGAATAGTGAAGAGCATCTGCAGTAAACATGTGAAACACTCATATTCAGCGTCTTGTACTCAGATACCTCACTAAACGCAGAGATATCTAACTTTACTGTAGTCTTCAAAAGGCTGTGCTAATAGTATACAGTGCTGTCTTGAGCATTTTAAAGAGGTGTCACCATAATCTGACTGTTTTACATTGAATAAATGTAGAGAGTAAACGGTCATGATGAGAACACGACAGCCATCTGATTATCCTGTTCATAAACGATGGTGTCAGGACTCTTCATCTTGATGACACTCACACTTTCATTGACATCAACACTTGCTTTAGAGGAATGAGCTCTCCATTTTGAGCAAGAGACACGCTTTTGCAGGTTATCAGCTGGGTTTTGCAGTTTTGCCAATTGTTTTGAGAAATGCATCGACTGATGTGCAAATGTGAATAGTGTTGGGAGAAATGCACCAAAGCCACAGAGAAAAACTGTAATGTATTTATGTTATATGCCTGCTGGGAAAACTCCAGAACTTGTTTATTTACAATTGTACTTGAGTATTTTATGTCAAATCATAAAAGATGAAGAAAAATAATTAAATATACATTTATGGAATTAGAATTACAAGGAGAAAAAAAGACAAAAACTCAAAAAAAAAATTGCAAAAAAAATAAAATAAATTTATTTGCTTAATTTGTTTTCATAAATTTTACATTTTTTAACATTTATAATTTTATTAATATAGTTTCTGTAAAAAGGGAAGTAAACAAGAAAGAAAGAAAGAAAGAAAGAATTTCTATACATAATTTTCATCCAACAAAATAAGCTGTTTAAAGTATAAACGCTGTTATTTATGATCATTGATATGGTTGTTTATACTATTCAGCATTTCAGTCAGTAAACTGAATACTGTTATTGGCCATTTATTAAATAATAATAGCAGTCTGAGATCTGCTGGAGGAACACAGGAGTGTGAAATCATGATCAAAATAAAAGAGTAAGACAGAACATTTAGCAGGATTATTTATGAGGTATGAAACTGTGTTGGGTAAAAATAATGATATATTAATATATTACAATTTTAAGCCAATCTAGCTTATTAAAATAATGATAATAACATTACACCACACATTTCACATTAACTATAGGAAACTAAACTTTTAGCTACTTTTTTATGGTAACATTGCATTGATGTAATATCTCTTTTTCCCCAGAGTTGGGAATGTGTGTGTGTGCGTGTGTGTGTGTGTGTGTGTGAACTGTGCTGAAAGAGAAACAGAGCTTCATCTGAAGGCTGATGTTAGTATTAAAGATGGAAATGACTCTGAGTTCTGCCTTTGATTTCAGATGCAGAAACACAATAACTCATATTTCATATTCAGCCCTGAGGACAGCAGCCTGCGGAGGACACACACGCACGCACACACACACACACGCACGCACACGCACACACACACACATTACAGCAGAAAAGGCATGTATTATTCTTAAATGATGTAAATGAGGCAGAAGTGCGGCGGCAGCAGATTGGGAATGTTTGGCTGATGAAGTGAAAGTGGATTAAAGTGATCTGAGTGAGTGAAAGAGTGATCTCATCTGTAAGCCTATAAAGGAGGACAGGAGACGGTAAACACATTTCCTCATTTAGCATAATTACACTGTCAATGTGACCGCTGGAAAGAGGAACACATATCTATATAAATGTAGAACAAGAGAATTAATGATCAGAAAATGAAAGTTCTGGGAGAAGTCCAGACTGTGAGAGAGAAACACAGAAATACAGGGGATAAATGGCAGAATGTTGAGCTGTAAAAGTGGAAAGAGAAAACTCTGAATGGTGAGAAGAACAGTCAGAATAACAGAGAAAATAATCATGCCAGAATTGTGGGGGTAAAACTATCATTTGGAAGATAAAAAATGTCCGAATGGCGAGATATAAACTCAGATTTCAAGAAAATTATGCAAAATGTTGAGACGTAAATTATAGATTTACAAACATTCAGAATGATAAGATGTCTAATTTCAGAAAAAATATCCAGAATGTGAAACAAAACGTTTCTAGAAAACTGTTCTAATTTCTTGAAAACAATGGCAGAATGTCAAAACCTAAATTCGAGATGTCTAGAAAAAAACATCCAGAATGTCAAGAGGGAAGTTTATAATTCCAAAAGAGAAAAAAACGTGAAAAACTAAAACTCAGAATTTCTAGAAAAAAAAACAGAATGTCGACAGGATTTCAGGATTTCAGAATATTGTCAGAATGTTGAGACATAAATGGATCATTTTAAGAAAAAATTCAAGAATGCTGAAATTTAAATTCAAAATTTCAAAAAAAGAAACAAAAAAAATCCAGCTTATCAACACAAATTCAGAATATCAAGAGGAAAAATCCAGAATGTTGACACAAAAATGCAGAATTTCAAGAAAAAATGCTACAATGTTCAAATAGAAAAACAGAATTTCAAGAAAAGAAATTCCAGAATGCTGACATGTGAATTCAAAATTTCAAGAAAAAATAATGTCAAAATCAGTAAATGTGAATTTCAAGAAAAAAAAGTCCAAATGTTGCAACGTAAATTTATAATTTCATAAAAAAGACAATCCAGAATGCCAAAACAGATGAATTCAGAATTTCAGAATATCCAAAATGAGAACTTCAAGAAGAAAAATCCAGAATGCCAAGCGTAAATTCAGAATATCAAGAAGAGAAAAATTCAGAATGTTGACACAAAAATTCAGAATTTAGAAAAAAAAAGATCGGAAACCCATGAATTCAGAATTTTAAGGAAAAAAAATTCCAAAATGTCGACACAGAAATTCAGAATTTCAAGATAAAAATGCAGAATGTTAAAACATAAATTCAGAATTTTAATTAAAAAAAATGCCAAGTTTTTGAAATTTAAGTTTAGAAATTAAAAATATATATATTTAAGAATAAATTAAGAAAAAATATGAGAATGCTGTAAAAGGTCCAAACGTAAACTCAGATTTTTAATAAACAAAACTCTGCATTTTTTTAATTCAATATTTAACTTTTTGACATTTTCATATTTTTTTCTTAAAGTTCTGAATTTCCGTTTTGATAATCAGCCATTTATTCTTGGCATTCTGAATTTACACTTTAATGTTCTGAAAAATCCAAAATGTGAAACACAAATTCAAACTAAAGAAAAAAATACAGAATTGTAATGCAGATGGTCAAAATATAAATACAAAACTTTAAGAAAATAAACATCAGCATGTCAAAGAGTTAACTTTACAAAAAACAAATCTCAGACCGTTAAAACATGAATTCAGAATGTAAAGAATAAAATGGCAGATTGTCCAGACACAAACAGTTGAAATGTAAATATAATATTTAAAAAGAACTCCAGAATTTCCAAATGTGAATTCAAATATTCAAATCAAAAATAAATAAATCCAGAAACTTAAAATGTATATTCAGTATTTCAAGAAGACCAGTCCAGAAAGGGAAGATAAAAACTGGCTGAAACTAAAACGTAAATTCAGAATTTAAAGAAAAAATCCAGAAAGATGAAATGTAAAATCTGAATTTCAAGAAACAAAATACCATGATAAAGAAATGGATGGCCTAATGCAAATAACACTTTACAAAAAATAAAATAAAAAATGTCAGAAAATCAAGACGTGAAGTCAGAATATCAAGAAATAGAACATCTTATCACGACTTCAGTGTAATGTTAGCAGTATATTTGGTCTTCATAATAACTTCTCCACATACACTCAGACTAAACTATGAAATATAAACATCAACACACACATCTATAGCACATTCCAGCCTAGTTACCCTAATTACCCTAGTGAAGCCTTTAAATGTCAGTTTAAGCTGTATAGAAGTGTCTTGAAGAATATCTAGTCTAATATTATTTACTGTCATCATGACAAAGAGAAAATAAATCAGTTATTAGAGATGAGTTATTAACACTGTCATGATTAGAGATGTGTTGGAGAAATCTGCTCTCTGTTAAACATATAATGGGGGAAAAATAAACAGGGGGGCTAATAATTCTGACTTAAACTATATATATATATATATATATATATATATATATATATATAAATCTCACTCAACCAATACCTGACATCAAATAAAGCGTCACGTCATTCTAAACCCACACGATTTCCATCACAAAAGCAGATGCTGAGCTGAAAATGAAGAACTGAACGTTGACTTCATTGAATGAGTGTGATAACATCAATATCAGCCGCACATTATTACATAAGACTCATAGATACACACATTATTAGCATTATTCACCATTATAATGTAGATGAGTGTATGGCTGACGTCCCTCTGTTGTGTCTCTTTATCTGTTATTTCATTTCCTCCTCCAGTGACGGATGAGAATGCAGAGCGTTAATGAAGCTCACAGCTTCTCCATATTTCTGCTGTTCTGGGATATTATAATGACTGATCCGGGATCAGCTGTTTCCTCTCCAATCTCATTTCATTTCCGTCTCCATTATCCAGAGTCAGGCGTGAGCTGCTGATGATTTACTCACGCTGTTGACATGCAGATTCAGCACTCATTCATTCTCCTTCAGCTTAGTCCCTTATTTATCAGGGGTCACCACAGTGGAATGAACCGTTAACTATTCCAGCATATGTTTTACACAGCGGATGCCCTTCTATCTGCAACCCAGTAGTGGAAAACACCCATACACACACACGTGTACTCATACACTACGGACTAGTTGATCAGTTCCCCTATAGCGCATGTGTTTGGACTGTGGGGGAAACCGGAGCATCTGGAGGAAACCCACACCAACACGGGGAGAACATGCAAACTCCACACAGAAACACCAACTGACCCAGCCAGGACTCGAACCAGAGACCTTCTTGCTGTGAGGCCACAGTGCTAACCACTGAGCCACCGTGCCGCCCAATTAATTCAGAATTTCAGGGGGAAATAAAGGCAGAATGTTCAAACATTAATTCAAGAAAACAAATCCCAGAGGAAAACTGAACAGGTTTCAGAGAAGTGCAGGGGGGGGGGGGGGGGGGGGGGGGGGGTGAATGATGAGAGTCCTGATTGTGGTGTGAACTGACCCCTGTAGGCTGTTATTCTCAGAAGTGTGTGTCCTCGTGTCTGCAGGCGCTCCGTTACAGCGCTTAACCAGCTCAAGTGAGCAGTAAATGGGCTGTTGTTGTTTTCTCAGCGTGTGTGTGTGTGTGTGTGTGTGTGTGTGCGTGTGTGTGTGTTTGTCTCCGTCATCTGTCAGATCAAACCTGTATCGGGCGTCAGGTGTGTGTGTTTCTCCGAGACATTTCACAATCCTGAATCAGAGATCAACAAACTGCAGAGATTCTCCACAGGAGGCCTGCAGAACACACAGTATTAACACAGATCACACACACACACACACACACACACACACACACACACACACGCCATATACACATACACATACACACAAAGAGACACAGAGACACACATATACATGTACATGCACACACAGACATACACTGTATACACTAGCACATACACAGATATACATTCACATATATACACACTAACACACACACACACACACGCACACACACACACACACACGCACACACACGCACACACACACACACACGCACACACACACACACACACACACTTATATACATATAAACTATATACACATTTACATAGACACACATATGCACACACATATTTATACATATACACACAAAACACACACATACACACAGAGACACTGACACATACACAGGTAGACACAGAGACACACACATGCTCACAAACACAGACAGACACACACATATTAACTCACACACACACATATATATGCATGCTCATATACACATTCTCTTGCACAGACAGACACACAGACACACAGACACACACACACACACACACACACACACACACACACACACACACACACACACACACACACACACACACACACACACACACACACACACACACACACACACACACACACACACACAGAGACAGACAGACGCAGCTCATCAAATATTGATGTGTGTGTGTTGATCTGCAGTGGTGTGACAGCTCTGCTCTCTGTAATAACCTCCTGTGTTTTGTCTTGTTTCTCCCTGCAGGTTTCTCTAATCTTTCTCCATTATTAATCTGGCAGAACGGAAATCTCACTCCGCCAGCATCTCAGTGTCAGTGTTTAATGCGTACGCTCGCAGCGGGAACACACACACACACACATACAGAGAGAGAGAGAACATCAGAAATTAGCATAATAAACCTGAAACACAACACACACACACACACACCGTCTGTCTGAAGCTGAGGAGGGCAGATCTGCTAACAGTATAAACTATATTAAACTCAATATCTGTGTAAAACTATTGTCAATCAGAAACTTTGATATAAAATGTGATCAAAATCATATCTAATGGACACTCGGTGATAAAAACACAACTTCTACTGGTTTTCTGACCCCAAATATACACTAATAATCCTGAAAACAGGACGACAGTATAAGCTGCTAGTCAACAATTACATTTAACATATCACTAATCTTATATACACATGACAGCACACTGATCATTTACTAACACACTGTAAAATAACACTGTTACTTAGAGTTTTAGACTTGTTTCTAGTGCAAACATCTACAAACTCTTAAATCAAGAAGCTTTTTCTAGACCAGTGATAACTATAGTGTTGTTTTCTGAAATAATGAGGTAAATTATGAGAGTTTCTGTTTAAAACAAGCTAAATAATCTGACCATGGGGGAAATAAAGTACTCTGATGTCCAAATATCTATTGTCTGATTATCCTGAAACTCTCTTCATTCTGACGCTGCTGCTGCTGCTGTAAAAGTGTGTAAAGTGACAGAGTCAGACATGTTGTGTGTTTGTAATCGAAGGTCACACACGTCTGAAAGTGCAGGAGAACAGAAACATTTCTGCTACAGGACCTGACAGAAAGCATGCCGTCGTCCAATTATGAGCCTCCTGCTCCTGACAGAGAGCATCTGCACAGGTTTAGCATTCACGCATAATCTATATGCAAATGAGGAGTTATACACACTGTCCTTTAGCATAACACACACACACACACACAAACATAAAACAGACATACTATACACACACACACACACATATATATATATATATACACACATTCATACACACATGTATATTCTTACCCCCCCCCCACATACACACTGTATTCACAAACACACACACACACACATTTGTACATACATACACACAAACATACTACATACATATACTGTACACACACATAAATATATATATACTGTCCACACACATACATACTGTATACACCAACACACACACATGTGCATACATACACACAGGCATACTATACACACACACACACACACACACACACACACACACACAGTATGTGATATTACAGTTTTATGCCTAGATCTAATTCACATTTTTGAATGGAAGCAGGGCGGCTCGGTGGCGCAGTGGTTAGTGCTGTCGCCACACAGCGAAAAGGTCACTGGTTCGAGCCTGGGTCAGCTGGTATTTCTGTGTGGAGTTTGCATGTTCTCCCAGTGTTGGTGTGGGTTTCCTCCGGGTGCTCCGGTTTCCCCCACAGTCCAAACACATGCACTATAGGGGAACTGATCAACTAAACTGGCCGTAGTATATGAGTGTGTATGTGAATGAGAGTGTATGGGTGTTTCCCAGTACTGGGTTGCAGCTGGAAGGGCATCCGCTGTGTTAAGCATGTGCTGGATAAGTTGGCGGTTCATTCCGCTGTGGCGACCCCTGATGGATAAAGAGACAAAGTCGAAGGAAAATGAATGAATGAATGGAAGCACAGCTAATGACTTCCATAGTAAAAAAAAAAAACTAACACTCTGTAAACTAATAGTTACAGGTTTCCAACATTCTTCAAAATATCTTCTTTAGTGTTTAACAGAACAGAAAAACTGCAGTGTATTTCTGTGTGAACTGACCCTTTAAATGAGCACAGATCTCCATCAGGGATCAGCGAGCATCAGATGAGCATGAGCCTCAGATATCTCTGCTCTTCAGTGTGTGTTCTTCATACAGTGAGCAAACAGTGAAGAGCAGAGCTTCAGTATCAGCTCAGACCTCCAGCGGCTGCAGATCTACATTTACACAGCATCAGAGTCAGATTCACACAGGTTATCCTTCATCTGGAGCGGTCCTGCACTACTGCTCACGTGCTTCTCCATTTTACAATCATTGTTTTGAACAAATCAAAAATTCTGGCCCAGATTTGCCATAAAGCTGGCACAGCAGGCATTCATCCAGCACTGGCACACAGCATGCGGGCCAATCATGGCCCAGGTTTCACAGAGGTGGCGCCATCTTAAGGCGGCACATAAGACTTGGGCCCGATGTCAAATGTAGTTTTCGGCCCAGATGTTAAAAATGATATCTGGGTCACATAAGTTTGGCCTGTCTTGACCCACGTTTAAAATACATTTGAATTATTTTTGAGGAAAAGTTCTGCCAATCGGGTCGCTTTGAGAAAAAGTGTGGCCATAAAGCAAAATGCTTCACGGGTTTATCAAATTCATTACAGTCATAACACACCAACAACTCTGGCCCAGCTCAGGCCCAGTTATATTAACTTGGCTGAGACTTGGCCCAGATATGGTTCATGTTTGGCCCTTGTATGGAAGCCAGACCTGGTCCAATCATGTACCGTAATTCACTGCGGCATGTGGGCCAATCAAAAGCTGATTGTGTGGGCCAGATCTGGGCCAGGGAAATTTAGCTATGTGGGTATACAGTATTTCTGTAGACCACAGCATTATTTTACATCTAATGTTACTTTAGTTTCTTCATCATTTTATTTAGAATTTTCCTGGCAATTTCTACTTTTTTTCTTTTCTGTGGAATAACACACACACACACACACACACCACACACACACACACACACACACACACACACACACACACACACACACACACACACACACACACACACACACACACACACACACACACACACACACACACACACACAGTAATGTATTAATAATAAATAAATAATAATAAATAACCGATTGAATATACAAATGCTTGAATGTATTATAAATGTCTTCAGATTACAGTATACTTCAATTGCATTTAATTAAACGTAAAACATGTATACATCCCCAAATTTAAAAACATGATAATAAAAAGTAACAAATACAGTAATAGAATAAAATAGAATAAATGAATATTTGCATAACCCATCATTGTCCACAGTAACACACAGTAATGAACAGAGTTGATGATGACTGCTGCATGTGTTCTGACTATTATGACACACAAATCCTCAAAAATAAAACTAAACCAAAGTTGTGTGTGTGTAATATGGCCAGTCCGTCAGGAGTGTGTGACATCACCAGAACAGCAGGACGTCACACACTTTACACCGACTCCTCATGAATATTCAATGAGCATCAGTGTTTAATAAACATGAGGGATGAGCGTCTGCATGTCTGACGTCTGCAGGATGAGCAGGAGACGACCTTTACTCAATTGGCCATCTATTAGTAGCAGATGTCTCACAGTAACTTTATTCATCTCTCTTGAGGCAACACTGATGATGATGATGATGATGATGATGATGATGATGATGATGTATTTTAAGGGCTCTAATGTCATTAATTACAGTACAGTCTGATTGAAGGCCTATAGATAACGGTGTCCTCTGTCTCTTTAAATGCTGGAGCTCTTTAAAGTGTGGATTCTGATTGGCTGTCAGTATTGTTATCATTATCAGCTCTGATGTATTTAAATACAGCTTTTTTTTCTCTGTCGTGATCATTAAAGCTGTCCTGTGGAGTTCCAGCCTGATCTCTGTCTTCAGTTTTTCAGCAGTGAATTCATCTCATCTTGTACTAAAATGATTTTCTTTACCCAAGCACATCCTAGCAACAGCATAGCAATATCCTAACAACCACTTCAAACACCATAACAACTCCTCTGTAGCACCACCCAACACACCAGCACTGTAGCAACCACTTAAAACACCATAGCAACTGCAAAGCCCTCTGCAACCACTCACAACTGTCTAACAACAACTGCATAGCAATATCCTATCAACAACTTCAAACACCATAGCAACTTCCTAGCAACCACCCAACACACCAGTACTATAGCAACCACTCAAAACACCATAGCAACTGCGGAGCATTTGACAACCACTCAGAACATTCTAACAACTGTACAGCAATATCCTAGCAACAACTTCAAACACCATAGCAACTTCCTAGCATCCACCCAACACACCAGCACTGTAGCAACAACTTAAAACACCATATCATCTGCAGAGCCCCCAGTAACCACTCAGAACAATCTAACCATCATAGCAAAACCCTAGCAACCACTTCAATCACCATAGCAACTCCCTAGCAACAACCCAACACACCAGCACTGTAGCAACCATTCAAAGCACCATAGCAACTGCAAAGCTCTCGGCAACAACTCACAACTGTCTAACAACAACTGCATAGCAATATCCTATCAACAACTTCAAACACCATAGCAACTTCCTAGCAACCACCCAACACACCAGTACTATAGCAACAGCTCAAAACACCATAGCAACTGCAGAGCCCCCAGTAACCACTCAGAACAATCTAACCATCATAGCAACACCCTAGCAACCACTTCAATCAGCATAGCAACTTCCTAGCAACCACCCAACACACCAGCACTGTAGCAACCACTCAAAACACCATAGCAACTCCAAAGCTCTCGGCAACAACTCAGAGCATTCTAACAACAACTGCATAGCAATATCCTAGCAACCACATCAAACACCATAACTACTCCTCCTTAGCAACCACCCAACACACTAGCACTGTAGCAACCACTCAAAACACCATAGCAACTGCAAAGTTCTCAGCAACCACTCAGAACATTCTAACAACTGCATGACAATATCCTAGCAACCACTTCAAACACCATAACTACTCCTCCATAGCAACCACCCAACAGACCAGCACTGTAGCAACCACTCAAAACACCATAGCAACTGCGGAGCACTTGACAACCACTCAGAACATTCTAACAACTGCACAGCAATATCCTAGCAACCACAACATACACCATAATTACTCCTCCCTAGCAAACACCCAACAGATCATCACTGTAGCAACCACTCAAAATGCCATAGCAACTGCAGAGCACTAGGTAACCAAACAAAACATTCTAACAACTATCCTAGAAACCACGTAAAACACCATACCAACACCCAAACAACATTTTTGAAACAACAGTTAACAATACAATATCCTAGCAACACCATAGCAACCTTTCAGTTTTCTGGCCTTGCCGTTTATTCTTTGACGGGAGCCCTGCATATATTGTGTTATTCACCGTTATCGTCGTGTTCACTGCTGGATCTGCATCACTTGAAAACTCAAAGGCTAAACATGAAGAGGCTGAGAGTGAGATAAATCTCTGATATTTGCTCTGGACTCGAGAGTCTCTCGACAGCTCCTCGTTTCAGCTCTGGATGAGTTGCGTAACTATCAGACGGCAGTAAATGTCAGAGCTGATATCTGCGCTGGAGAATGTCAGATGTTAATTAAATCACAGATCAGACGAGCGCCTTGAGAAAACCCCGACGCCGAGCTTTCCTTTCACTTTGATTTGCAAACATGTTTCTGAAACAGCCCCGACGAGTTATTTGTAAAATGAGCCCTGTTAAATTGATTTGATGGTGCGACCCGGAGCATATGACTCTGAACTTTAGAAACGCACTACAGCCGTAGATAAAACACTGCATATAGAAGAGGCTGCTGATGGGTCAGATCACCCGCTCACATCTGAATCACATCAAAGATTCGTTTGCAGATCAGACTCCTCAAACTGACTCAGCTCGGTTTCTATCCAAATATTTTAGTACACATTTTAAGCACATTCAGTTAGTAACCATTTCTGCAATTAATTAATAAATTATTAATTAATTTTTATATCGATTAATAAACTATTATATCCTCTGGGAAAGATATTGGGATTATTATTATTATTAAACAGTTATTATCTAATAAGCATGTGTGTCATATTGTACTGAAAACATTAGGTCCTTTAACAATAAAATCACTAGTATATGTTAATAATGATAAAGACTTATGAGGCACTTATTTAAATAGAAATTAGCCTACTTAGCAACCACCTTGAAGACAACATCAACTCCTTCCTTAGTTACCAGTCTATCTATCTATCTATCTATCTATCTATCTATCTATCTATCTATCTATCTATCTATCTATCTATCTATCTATCTATCTATCTATCTATCTATCTATTCATCCATCTATCCATTCATCCATCTACCTATCTATCCATCTATCCATCCATCCATCCATCCATCCATCCATCCATCCATCCATCCATCTATCTATCTACCCATCTATCCATCCATCCATCTACCTATCTACCTATCTATCCATCCATCCATCCATCTATCTATCTACCCATCTATCCATCCATCCATCTATCTATCTATCTACCCATCTATCCATCCATCCATTTATCCATCTACCTATCTATCTATCCATCCATCCATCCATCCATCGACCTATCCATCCATCCATCCATCCATCGACCTATCCATCCATCCATCCATCCATCGACCTATCCATCCATCCATCCATCCATCCATCCATCCATCCATCCATCCATCCATCCATCTATCTATCTATCTATCTAAATCTATTGATTATAACCACTTTAAATGTATCAATAGTGCAATAAATGTATTGATCATTGTAAGTTAATGCCTCAACTAATGGGATTTTACTGTAGTAAGAGTGTTTAAATATCACTATAATACATGGTGTATAACAGCTAACAGGTTAAACAGCTTTAAACCGCTGTATATGATGAGTGAATGTGTTGAGTCTACTGACGAGCAGGAATCTGGGGTTTTTCATTACCTGACATGCCATTATAACACTTCTGCAGCAGACTTAATAAATCTATCATCGCTTTCTCTTGCTGACACGCGTCTTGTCCTGCGGCATCGATTTCCCCATCTCAGAGGAACGTTTAAGCGCTGTCCATCAGTGGAGAACAGGTTTCAATTAAAACAGGAGACCGTATCACCAGGAGAGCCTTGGGGGCCCAGAGGCAGTGAATTCACTACAGAGCTGATGAACTCTGGCCGCCGTCGGGCCAATGAGACGCTCCATTCAGCAGATGTTCAGCAGAATCACTGCAGACGACCGAGATAATGGGAAAACATTCTGAACCCGAGGCTAGCGACACTGTGACTGCAGCTAATAGCTAACATTAGCATTAAAGCTCAGTCCTGCAGCAATACTGAATCAGTGAGTCCTCAAAGCTGGAGTGATGTTACAACACTAAACATTTCACAAAAGAGACAGAAATAATGAAACACATGCACACTGGAGGAGGCCGGAATAGGAGATATTAGCTAGCATGTACATACAACACCCTAGCAACAACATAGCAACACCCTAGCAACCATGAAACATTTTAAAAAGCTTTACATACTGCATAGCAATACATTGAAAATATCAAGAACACTCCTAACACATGCATAGCAACACCCTAGCACACACACACACACACACACACACACACACACACACACACACACACACACACACACACACACACACACACACACAGAGAGAGACTTCATATATGTGATGCTGTATTTACAGTACAGACAGGTTTGTTAGTTACACTACCCCAAACATATGTTTCTTATGAGAGGTTGTTCTGTCATCATTTAATTTGTATTTTCTTTTATATTAATGTTACAATGGGGCGTCATGGTGGCTCAGTGGGTAGCATGATCGCCTCACAGCAAGAAGGTGACTGGTTTGAGCCTTGGCTTGGCATTTCTGTGTGGAGTTTGCATGTTCTCCCCGTGTTGGTGTGGGTTTCCTCCGGGTGCTCCGGTTTCCCCCACAGTCCAAACACATGAGCTATAGGGGATTTGAATAAGTTAAATTGGCCGCAGTGTGTGTAAATGAGTGTGTATGGGTGTTTCTCAGTGTTGGGTTGTGGCTGGAAGGGCATCCGCTGTGTAAAACATATTACTACAGTTGGTGGTTCATTCCGCTGTGGCGACCCATGATGAATAAAGGGACTAGGCCGAAAAGAAAATGAATGAATGAATGTTACTATTTTGTAATTTTGGGCAGCACGTGGCACAGTGGGTAGCGCAATCGCCTCACAGCAAGAAGGTCTCTGGTTTGAGTCTCGGCTGGGTCAGTGTGTGTTTCTGTGTGGAGTTTGCATGTTCTCCCTGTGTTGGTGTGGGTTTCCTCCGGCTGCTCCGGTTTCCCCCACAGTCCAAACACATGTGGTACAGGTGAATTGGGAAGGCTAAATTGTCCGTAGTGTATGTGTGAATGAGTGTGCATGGATGTTTCCCAGTGATGCTGGAATAGTTGGAGGTTCGTTCCGCTGTGGCGACCCCAGATTGATATATATATATTTATATAGTTTTACCTATTTAAAAATGTTTATGGCAGTTTTGCTTTGGCTTGAAAGTAAATATTTAAAAATGTTGTTTTTTAATACTAAATTATTTAGTAGTTTTAGGATTTATCTTTTTGTTTTTATGTTTACAATAAATAATAAATAGTACAAATGCTAAAAAAAAATAGCAGCAGTTTTTGTTTGTCATTTATCAGTTTCAGTATTTTTTGTGTTTGTCATTTTGTTAAGTCTTAGTTTTAGTCAAGTTAATTTGTGTCTAAGTATTTTTCATTTCATTTTAATCCCAATGTCAAACAGTGTAAACGTTTTAGATAACAGTAATTTTGATATTAATGATATTAACAATATATCTATAATATTAACAACATTACAACAATATTAACAATATTCTCCAGATGATGAAGTAAAAGAGACGAATCAGCTTTAATGAATTGTGAATCAATCATCATTATTCTGGTGTGTGTGTGTGTGTGTGTGTGTGTGTGTGTGTGTGTGTGTGTTTTACCTTCATTAACTGAACTCTCTGAAGTCTCTGTGCTGCTGGATGAACATCAGAAACATTCAATTGCCTTATTAAAATGAGTTGCGGTATCGATACAGATATTGATGATATTTCAGCACTCGTAACTGGAGGACGATCACATCCATCATCCATCATTCTGGAGGAAAAAACAATTAAACTGCAGAAAACAGAAGATCAGCTGGGGAAGAGTGATGGAGTCATTACTGACAGCCGGAGGAAAAACACACACACAAAAACAGAAAAGCACACACACACACACACACACACGCAAAGACAGAAAAACACACACACACACACATGCAAAGACAGAAAAACAATAACACACACACACACACACACGCAAAGACAGAAAAGCAAACACACACACACACACACATGCAAAGACAGAAAAACACAAACACGCAAACACGCACACACACACACGCGCAAAGACAGAAAATCACACAAAGACAGAAACACACACACACACACACACACACACACACACACACACACACACACACACACACAAAGACACAAAGACAGAAATACACACAGACGAAGACATAAAAAGAAATAAGGAGAAAAACACACAGAAAAACAGATAAAAACATGAAAAAAAACTGAAAAAGAAAATGAGAAAACATGAAAAACTGAAAAAAAACATGGAAATCACACAAAAAACATGGAAGAACTCAAAAACAAAAACATGGAAAAAAGGAAAAAACATTGAAAGATGGAGAAACATGGAAAAACTGGAAAAAATAAAAACATGAAACTGAAAATCTAAAAAACATGGAAAAAAACTGAAAATCTGAAAAACACAGGAGACACTGGAAAAACAGAAAAACTCAGGAAAACACATGAGGAAAAACATGGAAAACACTGGAAAAACAGAAATGTGGGCGGTACTGTGGCCTCACAGCAAGAAGGTTGGCTGTGTAAAACATATGCTGGAATAGTTGGCGGTTCATTCTGCTGTGGCCACCCCTGATAAATAAAGGGACTAAGCCGAAAAGAAAATGAATGAATGATGAGAAACGTGGAAAAACAGAAAAACTCAGGAAAAAAAACATGGGAAAACCAAGAAAAACATTGAAAAAAAAAGACTTAAAAAACAAGAGAAACATGAAAAAAACTGAAAAATACTGAAAAACATGGTAGAACAGAAAAAATAAAACATGGAAAAACATGGGAAAATTAAAAAAAAGAGAAAAAAACATGGAAAAACTCAGGAAAAACATGCGAAAACCATGAAACATACTGAAAAACAAACATATTTAAGATCTTGAAAAACAAAGAAAAACATGGAAAAACAGAAAAATACTGAAAACATGGTAAAACAGAAAAAATAAAACATGTAAAAACATGGGGAAAAAATTAAAAAACATGGAAAAACAAAAATGTGGAGAAACAGAAAAACTCAGGAAAAAAACATGAGAAAACCATGAAACACACTGAAAAAAAACATTTAAGATCCTAAAAACAAAGAAAATATGGAAAAAACAGGTAGAACATGGTAGAACAGAACAATAAAACATGTAAAAACATGGGGAAAAAATAAAAAAACATGGAAAAACAAAAATGTGGAACAACAGAAAAACTCAGGAAAAAACATGGGAAAACCTTAAAACACACTGAAAAAAACATATTTAAGATCTTGAAAAACAAAGAAAAACATGGAAAAAACAGAAAAATACTCAAAACATGGTAGAACAGAAAAAAATAAAACATGTAAAATTATGGGGAAAAAATTAAAAAACATGGAAAACAAAAATGTGGAGAAACAGAAAAACTCAGGAAAAAAACATGAGAAAACCATGAAACACACTGAAAAAAAACATTTAAGATCCTAAAAAACAAAGAAAAATATGGAAAAAAACAGGTAGAACATGGTAGAACAGAACAATAAAACATGTAAAAACATGGGGAAAAAATAAAAAAACATGGAAAAACAAAAATGTGGAACAACAGAAAAACTCAGGAAAAAACATGGGAAAACCTTAAAACACACTGAAAAAAACATATTTAAGATCTTGAAAAACAAAGAAAAACATGGAAAAAACAGAAAAATACTCAAAACATGGTAGAACAGAAAAAAATAAAACATGTAAAATTATGGGGAAAAAATTAAAAAACATGGAAAACAAAAATGTGGAGAAACAGAAAAACTCAGGAAAAAAACATGAGAAAACCATGAAACACACTGAAAAAAAACATTTAAGATCCTAAAAACAAAGAAAAATATGGAAAAAACAGGTAGAACATGGTAGAACAGAACAATAAAACATGTAAAAACATGGGGAAAAAATAAAAAAACATGGAAAAACAAAAATGTGGAACAACAGAAAAACTCAGGAAAAAACATGGGAAAACCTTAAAACACACTGAAAAAAACATATTTAAGATCTTGAAAAACAAAAAAAAACATGGAAAAAACAGAAAAATACTCAAAACATGGTAGAACAGAAAAAAATAAAACATGTAAAAATATGGGGAAAAAATTAAAAAACATGGAAAAACAAAAATGTGGAGAAACAGAAAAACTCAGGAAAAAAACATGAGAAAACCATGAAACACACTGAAAAAAAACATTTAAGATCCTAAAAACAAAGAAAAATATGGAAAAAACAGGTAGAACATGGTAGAACAGAACAATAAAACATGTAAAAACATGGGGAAAAATAAAAAAAACATGGAAAAACAAAAATGTGGAACAACAGAAAAACTCAGGAAAAACATGGGAAAACCTTGAAACACATTGAAAAAAATAAAACATGGAAAATATAACACAAAAAAATATAGAAAACATGGAAAAACACACAGAAAAAACATGGGCAAAAAACTGAAAAAAGGTAAACAGAAGAACAGAAAAGTCTGAAAAAACAGAAAAACAGAATGTGGGAAAACACAATCAATTCAAAACAAAACTAAAAATAAAGAAAAGCACACAAAAACTGAAAAACACTCAATTAAATCCCTGTGAAAACTGGAGTAATGATGCTGAAAATTCAGCTTTAAGTCTTAGAAATAAATGTAATATATATAAAACAGATGAATGTTTCTCCAGTATTTTTGATGAAATAATCACAACAATAATACAATTCTGTACTTATTTGCCCTGAAAGCAGGAGTAATGATGCTGACAAATCTGCTTTAAATTGAAATAATAAATTAAATATTACTATATATTCTCATGAAAAACAAATAATAATCATTTTTCACATTTCCTCCAGCATTTGTGATGGAGTAATCTCAGCAGGCTTTATTGTGTGTGTAAAGGGGTCAGATGGCCGTGTTAATTGGGTCACTGTGTGAAAAAGCCACAGACTCAGTAAACAGCAGATGCCTCGTCTGGAAGATATTAAACAGACTGGAGAATTCATTAACACACACACACACACGCACGCACACACACACACACCTTTATCTCCACACTGTAATAACAGAAAGATGTCTAATATCACAAGTCTGAAAGTCTCCATAATAATAGTCACTAATATGCAAACTGGCTGTTTAGTTAAAAGTGTGTCTATAAATCATTCATAACGCAGATGAATTTATGAAGGAATGTGTAATTTATTAATAGATATAATCTATATATTTATAGACAGTTTAAAACACATGATTCGTGATGTCTCTACAGAGTTATGGAGAACTATAATAGCGTCCAGCGTCTGCCTGTGACATGAAATTATACTGTGGGTCGCTTTAACAAAGATTGTTTGAACTATTTATATAATTAAGACCATCATACACACCACTGTCAGAAGTGAAAACTTTTACAACTGAATTGCATTTTTAGTATGAATCTAATATGATTTGGGAATTCTTTGTCACAAATGTATGAAATCCAATGGGGTTTTTTTATTTCAGTGACATTCAATCCATCTAACATTATGAATGATTTCCAAACAGAGCTGTTCAAGTCTTTAGTGTAACATATCCAATTAAATATTACAGAAACAAAACTAAATATAGATGCAATATAGATGACAGAAAAACTAAATATCCCAGAGAGAGAGAGAGAGAGAGAGAGAGAGAGAGAGAGAGAGAGAGAGAGAGAGAGAGAGAGAGAGAGAGAGAGAGAGAGAGAGAGAGAGAGAGAGAGAGAGAGAGAATTCTGAGTTTGGTGCCATTTCAGCTTTTCTAGCTATGTCATGGCAAAAAAAAAAAAATATCAAGTTTAGCACATTTTATAAATAACACTTTTCTATAATTATAAAAAAATATTCTAACAATTAAAAGTCATCAGCAGCAATAAATAATACACAAGGTAAATACATAAATAATAATACTGATGATAATGTACATTTGAAGTCCCCATTTGAAATGTTGACAGTATGTCTGATAATATTTGTTCTTCTGGAGAAAGTCTTATTTGTTTTATTTCGGCTAGAATAAAAGCAGTTCTTAATAGTTTAAACACCATTTTAAGGTCAATATTATTAGCCTCTTTAAGCTAATTTTTTTTCGATAGTCTACAGAACAAACCACTGTTATACAATAACTTGCCTAATTACCCTAACCTGCCTAGTTAACCTAATGGGGTATATGCCAAAGCATGCTAATAGGACTTTTAATATGCCAGTAACCTGAGTTAATCGTTTCAGGTGAAGTGTACGCCAATGCAAATTCTGCACGTTTAAGGTCTGTTTTCTTTAAAAAGTGATATCAGATATAAAATGCGTCTCAGATTGTACAAGAAGCACTGCATTAAATTACATTTCCCCCGCCATGTCTTTATAATATGAGCATTTATTTTACCCCAGTATATTCAATAGAGCTTCTGTGCTAGCCTGCCGATTCTGACAGGCCTGTGCGAGTAAACGGCTTTTTGTCTCGTTTTACGCTTGAGCAACTGAATGAATGCTGAAGTCTGTTTAACTGATTGTACTGGAATTACATTACAACATCCATGCTGTAAAAGGAACCGAATAAAATGGAAAGACACTCACAATACTCAAAATGGAAACAATCTCAAAGATAACAAAATGTCACAATATTTTGTATTGGATAAATAAATATCGAAAAATAACAGAAAAACTAAATATTGCTATATGTTGGAAAAAAATATTTTCATTATGACAGAAAGATGTTTATATTGCAGAAAATATTGCTATTTTATAATATGACATTGCAATATTTTTTCAATATTATGCAGCTCAGCAGCGAAGAATACAGTTTGTACTGCGTTTCTACATTTGTACCAGTAAACAGCTCACAAACGGTGTTAAAAACTGATCCATAATCAGCGTTCATAAATCATCTCCCCTCATTTACTGTGTTTTCTGCTACAGTATTGAGTGTTGAAGAGCACATCGATCTGAGCGCGAGGTCATTTACTGCACAGGACGATTTCTGAATAACAGCAGCTCAATTGAAGAGATTGATGGACTATTATAGGAGAACAGAGCATTTCTGACACAAATGAGCCAGAACGCCACACCTGAACGTCCAATTACTGACACAATAAAAGATTTACACTGATGAAAACTGCAGGACGGATCCACAGAGTGATGTGGAAAACTAAATCTGATTCCCGCTGCACATGGTGGGGTATGAATAATAGAGTGAAACGCCTCTGATCATCGTCTGAATATCAAATGGATTTGTGTTCATTAAAGCTGCATATGACGGATCCGCTTTTAATATCAACCCTAAAATGTCAGAAACCTCAAAAGTTTCAAAGGCAGATGCTCCCTGCAGACTGCGCTGTGCTCACAACTTCATTCTCTTATAGGTTTTGACGTCCAGTTGAAATTATTAACTCTCCTGTGCAATATTGATTCTAAATATTTCCCAAGTGATGTTAAACAGAGTCAGGAATTTCTCACAGTATTTCCTCTAATATTATTTCTTCTGGAGAAAGTCTTATTAGTTTTATTTCAGCTAGAATAAAAGCTGTTTTTAATGGTTTTAAACATATTTTAAGGTCAATATTATTAGCCCCCTTCAGCAATATTAGTTTTGGATTGTCTACAATCTGTCCAGAGTGCGTTGTTGAGTTCTGGAACATTTTCAAAGCATTTTCTCAAAATAGGAGTCAAAATAAGACTTGTCATCCTAATTGACAGAGAAAGTTGAGGCAAAATAAAGACTCCAAATCAACCCAGGCTGGAAGAAAACGACCCAACAGCATATAAGGGGTAAATGACACCGTTGCTTCGTGCACTGACGCGAGACGCCTGTAAACACCGCCTGAAAGCTCAGTTTCTGCTCAGGTCATCATTTCTCAGAATCCTCCTGGGCACTTCTGTAATCTATATGTGACGGAGCCGACGGCAGATTCAGTGCTTCATTACAGCACATCGACATCACACACACACTGCTCCTGATCCCGTAAACACATGTAAACACAGCAGTTTAACCTCGTAGCCAGCAGAGAATCACTCCACACGCAAATGAGGAGATCCAGAGCAGACTCCAGATCCAGAATCCAGCTCCGGTTAGAGATAAATATGGATAACTAGAGAGAACTAGAGGCAGCTTGAGAGAACTAGAAACAACTGGAGAGAACTAGAGAGATCTAGAGGCAACTAGAGACATTTAAAGACAACAAGAGAGATCCTGAGACATCTAGAAACAACAAAAGAGAACTAGGGACATCTAGAGAGAACGGAGAGCACTAGAGAGAACCAGAAACAACTAGCGACAACTGTAGACAACTACAGACAACTGGAGAATGCTAGAGACAACTGGAAACAACTAAAGAGAACTGAGACAACTAGAGAGAACCAGAAACAACTAGAGACAATTGGAGACAACTGGAGAGAACTGGATTCAACTGAAGACATCTAGAGAGAACTGAGACAACTAGAGAGAACTTGCGGCTTCATGATGATTAAACCAAACCCACTCACAGCTTAGTTGGGTGTCATTCATCTATTTTACCCATATATTTATTTATTTATTCATTCATCCATACATCCATAATTGTATCGATCGTTTTATCCACCAACCCATCATTTTATTCATACATGCATCCAACCATCCATCATTTCATCCATCTATTGATCATTTCATCCATCCATAAATCCACTTTTAACTATCAATCCTTTTATCATTCATCCACCCATCCAAAATTTCACCCATCCATCCATTATTTTATCCATCTATTCATCCATCCATCCATTTATTCATCTCGTATTCAGTTTATCCATCATCATTAAATCCATCCACCCATCATTCGCTCATCTACTCATTTGAACCATGCGCCCATTTATAGATCACCTTAATCATCCACCCATACATCCACTGTTTTATCAATCATTTAGTCTATATCCATCCATCCTCATATACAAACATCCACATTTAACATGTACTTAAAGCTCTACAATCTCTCTGCTTTCATTTCTACACTGATCTCTGCTGTTCTCAGTTCACTAATGAAGACACGGTTCAGAAGAGTCCAGAAATACACAACTTTTATTACAAAAATATTCTGTAGCATTAGATATTGGCATTGCAAACACATCTGACATGTGAAACACTGCAATACTGGAGCTCTGTAAGAATCAACCAGAAACATATACAAACATCTTCAGCATTTATATTAATCAATAACATTCTCATCAGCATATCAGAACACGTCTACTTCATATTACAAGCGACCTGAATGATTCAGATGCGTTTCATTAATCTTCTTTATAAATGTAATCAGGGTGAAATGTGTTGAATAACTCTAAGTAAAATTCAACTACTATTGTGCATGAACATTTATAAAATTACACATTAAATCACGTATAAATACAAAACAATTATCATACAATTCTGTTTATTAAAGCAATGATGTGTAAATGTAATAAACCTGAATTGATTTGAACACCCATAACAGCTCGTGTAGTAAATAAAACACTGATTATCAATAATACAGATGAATGTGTGTGAACTGTTATAATATAATCTCAATAATGTTCCTCTTATTAAAGTCTATATCTCCTTAGCAGATGCTGAAACATCATTATAATCATCATCATAAATGTGTTATTGAGTTTCATCAATCAGCCTTTGCTCTTCTGCATCTGCTCTGGAATCAGTGGTTGTGGCTGTTAGTAGTGTGCCCTCTGTAGTGAACACTTTATTAAGGGCACTCACTGCACACTGCAGATCATCACTCAGAATCTGCATTTCTGTTTTACAGTGCAAATATCCAATCATATCTGACATGCAATTATCTATCTATCTATCTATCTATCTATCTATCTATCTATCTATCTATCTATCTATCTATCTATCTATCTATCTATCTATCTGTCTGTCTGTCTGTCTGTCTGTCTGTCTGTCTGTCTGTCTGTCTGTCTGTCTGTCTGTCTGTCTGTCTGTCTGTCTGTCTGTCTATCTATCTATCTATCTATCTATCTATCTATCTATCATCCATCCATCATTTATCCATGATTATATGAATCCATCCATATATCACTTTATACATTCATTCATCCTTCCATCCATCATTTATCTATTTATGCATCCATCCACATATTTTATCAATCCATTTATCAATCCATTCATCTCATTTACCTATCTTTTTTTATCTAAGCATCACTCTTTTTACAATTGTATCCATCAGTCTGTTCATTTATCCATCTATCTATTTTTTATTTATATCTTTACACCTATTCATCCATCCATTCATTGTTTCATTTCTTCATACTTTAAATTATTGGTCATTTATCCATCCATCCATTCATACATGCTCTTATGCATGCCTCCATCTTTTATTCATTCATTAATCCATCCATCCATCCATCCATCCTTTTATGCATCCAATCATCATTTATCCATCCATCCATGCATCATTTATTCATCCATGCATCCATGATTTTATGCATCCATCCATCATTTATTCATTCATAAATCCATCCATCCATCCTTTTATGCATCCATCCATCATTTATTCACCCATCCATCCATGATTTTATGCATCCATCCATCCATCCATCATTAATTCACCCATCCATCCATGATTTTATGCATCCATCCATCATTTATTCACCCATCCATCCATGATTTTATGCATCCATCCATCATTTATTCATTCATAAATCCATCCATCCATCCTTTTATGCATCCATCCATCATTTATTCACCCATCCATCCATGATTTTATGCATCCATCCATCCATCCATCATTAATTCACCCATCCATCCATGATTTTATGCATCCATCCATCATTTATTCACCCATCCATCCATGATTTTATGCATCCATCCATCATTTATTCATTCATAAATCCATCCATCCATCCTTTTATGCATCCATCCATCATTTATTCACCCATCCATCCATGATTTTATGCATCCATCCATCCATCATTTATTCACCCATCCATCCATGATTTTATGCATCCATCCATCATTTATTCACCCATCCATCCATGATTTTATGCATCCATCCAACCATCCTTTTATGCTTCCATCCATCATTTATTCACCCATCCATCATTTATTCAACCATTTATACTTTTATGCATCCATCCATCATTTATTCATCCATCCATCATTTATTCATCCATCCATCCATCCTTTTATGCATCCATCCATCATTTATTCACCCATCCATCCATGATTTTATGCATCCATCCATCATTTATTCATCCATTTATATTTTTATGCATCCATCCATCATTTGTCCATTCTTCCATCCATCTATTGCATCCACCATTCTATCCATTTATCAATTTTCCACCCATCCATCACTTATTTATCCATGATTTCATTCATCTGTCATCCTTTAATCATCCATCCATCCAATATTTTTTCAATTCAACCATCTATCTATCTATCTATCTATCCGTCCATCCATCCGTCCGTCCGTCCATCCATCCATCCATCCATCCATCCATCCATCCATCCATCCATCCATCTAAACTTGCCTTATCTCAAGTAATGCATCTTGATTTCAGAATGTTAAGATATTTGCACTGTAAACCAGACAGAAATGCTGAGCGTCATCCTCATTATCTACATGTTTAACTCCCCGGTTTGGAAAAGCACCTCGTGTGTGCTCTGTGTGTGCTTGTGATTGTCAGCAGCTGATGGTCTGGATAATAATAATAATAATAATAATAATAATGTCTGAGGTCAGAGGTCATGAGAGGACAGTGTTTCTGAAGCTCAAACCTCCAGTGGTGCGCTCTGTTCCTGCAGGTCTCTTATGGTCTCTCTCAGGCGTTTGGTGAAGATGTGTCGAACCCGTCCACAATATGTGTGTTCAGAGCTCTTCAGCTTCTCCTCCAGAGGCTCAAGCAAACCGTGGAGCAGATCATCCTCAAACGCATACTGAAGAACAGAAAAAAGTAAGATTAACATTCAGCAGCTTATTAAAGATGCACTAAATGACCTGCAGCCAATCAGCAGTAAGAGGCGTGTCTAGTCACTTTACCAAAGATATAAAAGTGGGTGTGGCCTGTTGGGTCATTGTCATGCTTATTTTGGTACTTACAAAAATTTTTTACATTGTTTTGCAAAAAACTAATTATTTAAATAGTCACTTAAATCACTTACAGTTCACTCAAAAACAAGAATGTGCTGATTCTATGGTTGCTATGGTAACAAAAACTATAGTAATTGATCTATTGTGGTGATTCTACAGTTGCTATGGTAACGCAACCACTAAAGTAATTAATCTGTTGTGGTAATTCGACAGTTGCTATGGTAACACAACCACTAAAGTAATTAACCTGTTGTGGTGATTTGGCAGTTGCTATGGTAACAATATTTATAGTCATTAATGTGTTGTGGTGATTCTACAGTTGCTATGGTAACACAGCTACTTTATTATGAATTACTGTAGTATTTGTTAATGTGGGTAACCAGTAGCCATTGACTTCTATAATATGTTTTTCCTACTATGGATGTCAATGGTTACCGAACATTATTTAAAATATCTTCTTTAGTGATCAACAGGAGGAAGACACTCATAAAGGGTTTAATCCACTTGAGGTAAATAGTGAGTAAATGTTTATTTGGGTGTGAACTGACCCTTTAGAATCACTCAGGGTAATATACATCAGTGTGTTTGTATCTCAGTGTGTTGGTTTATGAGGTCATCAGATCAGGGTGGAGATGTGGACAGTATGTGCGGTTCACTGATAGTTTCTCCTGCAAACACTAAAGCTTTTACAGCTCTTCTGTGGGCCTGGAGTGGGAACGAGGAGGCTTTTTACTGTCAGACAAACTCCAGCTGAAAAACAACACTGCTGGGGCCACAACACACACACACACACACACACACACACACACACACACACACACACACACACACACAAATGATCTTTTAATTTGATCATCATCTTTCTGTGTGTGTATTTTCAGAGGTTGTTTCTCTCTCTCTCTCTCTCTGTGTGTGTGTGTGTGTGTGTGTGTGTGTGTGTGTGTGTGTGTGTGTGTGTGTGCGTGTGTGTGTGTGTAAATCTACAATGGACAACTACTGGACACACAAACTGAGATGACTTTATACTGAGACATGATGAGTGTGTGTGTATGTGTGTGTGTGTGTGTTCAGTGGTTGTGCATTACATGATCCGGGTACACACACACACTCATCCTCTTTCTATCTGTGTGTGTGTGTACTCAGATAATCCAATGGACAACCACTAAACTTACAAACACACACACACACACACACACACAAAATGTGTGATGTTAATGATCTGGACTGTTTGTGTGTTGATCTGGACAGCATGCATGCGAGCATGTGTGTGTGATGTTAACGATCTGGACTGTGTGTGTGTTGATGTGGACACGAACTCAGTGGGCGTTGAAAGCGCATCCAGCTGAATCATGGGCCGGCGCTAATGGCAGCTCTCATTTAGCTAATGGTGCACGATACTTCCTGAGATATGAGTGAACCACTGACCATAATGACCCAACACACACACACACAGTCATGCTCAACAACAAACATGCACACACAAAGAGGCATGCAGTGAAACTGAGATGATGTGTAAGATTTAATAGAAGTATTACATCTTTAAATGATATCTGTTCAGATTTATAATTATATTTTATTTTTATAATTGTTTTATTTTATTTCATTTGTATTAATTTGCCTATTAAATTCAAATATATATGCTTATTTAATCATTCTTAACGTTTTTATTCATTTATTGTACTTTAATTGTTATTTTTATTATTGAATATTGTTAATTTTGCTTTAATTTATTCATGAAATCTCTGGTGTTTGGAGCTTTATTTATTCTCTCTGTGTACAGAGCTGAAACACTGCTGTCACTGATCATCTGTCAGCACAGGCCGGGTGTGGACGGTGAGGGAAAATACCCACAATGCCAACAAACAAACACAGAACCTCCAAAGCTGCCAGTTGGAATGGAAAGAAAATCTCTGGCAGCTTAAATCAGAGCAGACGAGGAAACACAAGGAGGAGCCAGAGAGCGCAAACAGAGCTCACTACAGTCTGACTGCAGCAGATCATCAGAACACCTGCGCTGATGCTGAGCCAGACCATCAGAACAGGTGTGGATATGGATGATCAGAACACCTGCTCTGATGCTGAGCCAGACCATCAGAACAGGTGTGGATCCAGATCATCAGAACACCTGCTCTGATGCTGAGCCAGACCATCAGAACAGGTGTGGATCCAGATCATCAGAACACCTGCTCTGATGCTGAGCCAGACCATCAGAACAGGTGTGGATATGGATCATCAGAACACCTGCGCTGATGCTTATCCAGATCATCAGAACAGGTGTGGATATGGATCATCAGAACACCTGCGCTTATGCTGATCCAGATCATCAGAACAGGTGTGGATCCAGATAATCAGAACACCTGCGCAGATGCTGAGCCAGACCATCAGAACAGGTGTGGATATGGATCATCAGAACACCTGCGCTTATGCTGATCCAGATCATCAGAACAGGTGTGGATCCAGATAATCAGAACACCTGCGCAGATGCTGAGCCAGACCATCAGAACAGGTGTGGATTCAAATCATCAGAACAGCTGTGGATCTGGATCATCAGAACTCCTGCGCAGATGCTAATCCAGAACAGGTCTGGATCTGGATAATTTGAACAGTTGTAGGTCCGGATCATCAGAACAGGTGTGGATCTGGATCATCAGAACTCCTGCGCAGATGCTAATCCAGAATAGGTCTGGATCTGGATAATTCAAACAGGTGCAGATCCAAATCATCAGAACAGGTGTAGATCCAGATCGATCATCAGAACAGGTGCGGATCTAGATCATTCAAACAGTTGTAAATCCAGATCATTAGAACAGGTGGGTATCCGGAAAGTCAGAACAGGTTTAGATCTGGACCGTTAGAACAGGTGCAAATCTGGATCATCAGAACAGATTTAAACAGGTGTGGATCTGGATTCTCAGAACAGTTGTGGATCTGGATCTTTAGATCAGGTGTGGATCCGGATAATCAGAACAGATTTGACCAGGTATTGATCTGGATAATCAGAACAGGTGTAGATATGAACCATTTGAGCAGGCATCGATCTGGACCATTAGAAAAGGTGTGGATCTGGATCATTAGAACAAATCAGAACAGTTGTGGATCTCAATAATCAGAACAGGTATGGATCTACATCATTAGAACAGTTGTGGATCTGGATCATCAGAATAAATCAGAACAGTTGTGAATCTGGATCATCAGAACAGTTGTGGATCTGGATCATCAGAATAAATAAGAACAGTTGTGAATCTGGATCATCAGAACAGATGTGTATCCGGATCATCAGAATAAATCAGAACAGTTGTGAATCTGGATCATCAGAACAGATGTGTATCCGGATCATCAGAATAAATCAGAACAGTTGTGAATCTGGATCATCAGAACAGTTGTGGATCCGGATCATCAGAATAAATCAGAACAGTTGTGGGTCTCAATAATCAGAACAGGTATGGATCTACATCATTAGAACAGTTGTGGATCCGGATCATCAGAATAAATCAGAACAGTTGTGAATGTGGATCATCAGAACAGATGTGTATCCGGATCATCAGAATAAATCAGAACAGTTGTGAATCTGGATCATCAGAACAGATGTGTATCCGGATCATCAGGGTCTGATTTGATAAACTTTGCATAGAAACCTTCCTAAAAGTGAACATACGCCAGAATTTGTACATTTATTTATTTAGAACAGAACTGGTGTGGATCTGGATCATCGGAGCAGGTGTGTATGCGGTCACACACTGTGTGTCAGGTTAAAAGCCTCATGCTGAATGTGTGTCGACACACACCCCGAGGACCGCTTCCAAATTAACAGTGTCTAATTAGATTTGATAGTTTATGCAAACGTGCTTAATGAAATCACAGCATCCACATATTAAAGACTCGCCGCAGGAGACCGAGCACACCTTCACACGCGAGGAAAACTAAAAATAACCTCCATGAAGACAGAGATGTTCAGAAGAGCTAACCAGGGATACACGTTACCTTCATACTACAGTGCATGCTTTCATTTGGAGCTGTGTTAATATATATCTTAGACAGTTTTAGTTTCCCTAGCTCATTTGTCTTTCATTTTTATTACTCAGTAGTTGGTTTGTGTTTAATAATTAGTATTTCTTTATTGTTTGAAAATAAAAGGTGTTTTTATTTGATGTGAAATGCTGTACAGTAAACATGACATATTTGACTGTGTAGTAGCTGATACCTGCTGGATGGCGTCGTAAACGGCGCTGAATGCTGGCTGCTTGTCATCGTGGTAAACGCCTCGATTGCCGTGTAGGATGTAGATGCCGTGTTGTTCAGCGGCGGCACAGTTACTGCCGTAAATACAGTGATCCGGCCGATAGTTCCAGTGGCAGGGGAACACAAACAGACTCTCTGTGGAGGAAGAGGGAGACTGAGCAGATTACACACCAGTACTGAATATAGTGAGCGTTTGAGCAGATTATAGACCTATGCTGACTATATAGTGAGCGTTTGAGCAGATTATACACCTATGCTGACTATATAGTGAGCGTTTGAGCAGATTATACACCTATGCTGACTATATAGTGAGCGTTTGAGCAGATTATACACCTATGCTGACTATATAGGGAGAGTTGAGTAGATTATACCCCATCGCTGACTATATAGTGAGTGTTTGAGCAGATTATACATTAGTGCTGAATATAGTGAGCGTTTGAGCAGATTATACCCCATTGCTGACTATATAGGGAGAGTTTGAGCAGATTATACACTAGTACTGAATATAGTGAGCGTTTCAGCAGATTATAGACCATCGCTGACTATATAGGGAGAGTTTGAGCAGATTATACACTAGTACTGAATATAGTGAGCGTTTCAGCAGATTATAGACCATCGCTGACTATATAGGGAGAGTTTGAGCAGATTATACACCAGTACTGAATATAGTGAGCGTTTCAGCAGATTACAGACCATCGCTGACTATATAGGGAGAGTTTGAGCAGATTATACCCCATCGCTGATTATATAGGGAGAGTTTGAGCAGATTATACACCAGTACTGAATATAGTGAGCGTTTCAGCAGATTATACCCCATCGCTGACTATATAGGGAGAGTTTGAGCAGATTATACCCCATTGCTGACTATATAGTGAGTGTTTGAGCAGATTATACACCAGTACTGAATATAGTGAGCGTTTGAGCAGATTATAGACCTATGCTGACTATATAAGGAGAGTTTGAACAGTTTATACACCAGTACTGAATATAGTGAGCGTTTGAGCAGATTATACACTAGTACTGAATATAGTGAGCGTTTGAGCAGATTATACCCCATCGCTGACTATATAGGCAGAGTTTGAGCAGATTACACACCAGTACTGAATATAGTGAGCGTTTGAGCAGATTATAGGCCTATGCTGACTATATAAGGAGAGTTTGAGCAGATTATACGTAACACCAGTACTGAATATAGTGAGCGTTTGAGCAGATTATACACCATCGCTGACTATATAGGGAGAGTTTGAGCAGATTACACACCAGTACTGAATATAGTGAGCGTTTGAGCAGATTATACACCATCGCTGACTATATAGGGAGAGTTTGAACAGTTTATACACCAGTACTGAATATAGTGAGCGTTTGAGCAGATTATACACCATCGCTGACTATATAGGGAGAGTTTGAACTGTTTATACACTGCTGCCGTCTATATAGTGATTGTTTAAACTGATTATACATGGCTGCTGTCTATATAGTGAGCGTTTAAACAGATTATATACTGCTGCTGTCTATATAGTGAGTGTTTAAACAGATTATACACCACTGCTGTCTATATAGTGAGTGTTTGAACAGATTATACACCACTGTTGACTATTTAGGGAGAGTTTGAACAGTTTATACACCGCTGCTGTCCATATAGTGAGTGTTTGAGTGATTTATACACTGCTGCTGTCTATATAGTGAGTGTTTAAACAGATTATACACCACTGCTGTCTATATAGTGAGTGTTTGAACAGATTATACACCACTGTTGACTATTTAGGGAGAGTTTGAACAGTTTATACACCGCTGCTGTCCATATAGTGAGTGTTTGAGTGATTTATACACTGCTGCTGTCTATATAGTGAGCGTTTAAACAGATTATACACCACTGCTGTCTATATAGTGAGTGTTTGAGCAGATTATACACCACTGTTGACTATTTAGGGAGAGTTTGAGTGGTTTATACACTGCTGCTGTCTATATAGTGAGTGTTTAAGCAGATTATAAACTGCTGCTGTCTATTTAGTGAGTTTGAACAGTTTATACACTGCTGCTGTCCATATAGTGAGCGTTTAAACGGATTATACACTGCTGCTGTCTATATAGTGAGCGTTTAAACAGATTATACACCACTGTTGACTATATAGTGAGTGTTTGAGTGGTTTATAAACTGTTGCTGTCTATATAGGGAGTGTTTGAGCAGATTATAAACCATTGCTGACTATATAGTAAGCATTTAAGTAGTTTATAAACTTTGCTGACTACAGTGACTATATCTTGTGTAATTGTGCAGTTTTCATAGTGAGCATGCAGCAGCAAACGTCATGTCTTCTATATAGTGAGCATACTCTGCAGTATATAGTGTGCTGTCTTCATAGTGAGCGTGCAGATGTAATATACACAGCGAGTTGTCCTCATAGTGAGTGTTTTTGAGCAGTATACAGTGAGCTCGCTTTATAATGTGTGCGTATTTGAGCAGTATGAGCGTGCAGGAGCAGTACACAGTGTGCTGTCTTCATAGCGAGCATGCAGCAGCAGTATAGAGTGTACAGTCCTTATAGTGAGAGTACAGCAGCAGTATAGAGTGTGCTGTCTTTATAGTGTGAGTTTAAGCTGTGTGTTGTCTACAAAGTGAGTGTGCAGTCCTCATACAGTAGTGAGCATGCAGGAGCAGTATACAGTGTGCTGTTTTTATAGTGTGCGTTTAAGCTGTGTGCTGTCTTCATAGTGAGTGTGCAGGAGCAGTATAGTGTACAGGCCTCGTAGTGAGCATGCAGGAGCTGTATCCAGTGAGCTCTCTTTACAGTGTGTGTTTAAGCTGTATGTTGTCTTCATAGTGAGTGTGCAGGAGCAGTATAGTGTACAGGCCTCGTAGTGAGCATGCAGGAGCTGTATCCAGTGAGCTCTCTTTACAGTGTGTGTTTAAGCTGTATACACTCTTCATAGTGAGTGTGCAGGAGCAGTATAGTGTGCAGGTCTCATAGTGAGCATGCAGGAGCAGTATACAGTGTGCTGTCTTTATAGTGTGTGTTTAAGCTGTATGTTGTCTTCATAGTGAGTGTGCAGGAGCAGTATAGTGTACAGGCCTCATAGTGAGCATGCAGGAGCAGTATAGTGTGCTGTCTTCATAGTGAGTTTACAGTGAGCTCTCTTTATAGTGTGTGTTTAAGCTGCATGCTCTCTTCATAGTGAGTGTGCAGGAGCAGTATAGTGTGCTGTCTTCATAGTGAGTGTGCAGGAGCAGTATAGTGTGCAGGCCTCATAGTGAGTGTGAAGAAGCAGTATAGTGTGCTGTCTTCATAGTGAGTATACAGTGAGCTCTCTTTATAGTGTGTGTTTAAGCTGTATGCTCTCTTCATAGTGAGTGTGCAGGAGCAGTATAGTGTGCTGTCTTCATAGTGAGTATACAGTGAGCTCTCTTTATAGTGTGTGTTTAAGCTGTATGCTCTCTTCATAGTGAGTGTGCAGGAGCAGTATAGTGTGCTGTCTTCATAGTGAGTATACAGTGAGCTCTAGTGTGTGTTTATAGTGTGTGTTTAAGTTGTGTGCTGTATTTATAGTGTTTGTTTGAGCAGCGTGTTGTCTTCCTAGTGAGTGTGCAGCAGCAGTATATAGTGTGTAGTCTTTGTAGTGTGCGTGCAGGAGTAGTGTGACGCACCAGGGTTGTAGTGGAAGATGATGTTGAGCAGATCCTGGTCTCCCCAGGTGATGTTCAGCTTATATTTGTTCAGCAGCGGCATCAGGAGATCAGACCAGCTCAGCTTCACCGCTGACAGATCATTCTACACACACACACACACACACATCATAGCTCTTCCTCTGTTTAATGTATGATAGTTAAATGAATGATGAAACCGTTTCAGTACTGTGGAAATCAGAGTAAATGAGCTGCAGAAGAACAGCAGTGACATCTGCTGGTGAGACGTTCAAATACAACAGACACAGGCTTTCATCAACATCTAGATTCACATGTTTACATTTATACCAAATTCAGCTTAACATTTTTATTGAACTATAAAATGTATAGATTTGTGTTATATTTTAGTCTGTGTGTGTGTGTGTGTTACCTTGAAGTGTGTGTGTCTGATGCGCGTCATGTTGATCAGCATCACTCCTGAGTTGACTCCAGTGTTACCATAGTATGGGTGTCGAGCGAAGCGGTTGTACCAGCCCATGCGTGGCTCCTCGTGTTCAGGTGCCAGCGCCGCCACGTGACTGCGGTTAAAAGCGGACAGGAAGCTCCAGACATCCTCCACCGGCCGCAGGAAGAGGATATCAGTGTCCACATACAGCACTGAGTCCACCTGCTTCAGGATCAGCTGAATACACACACACACACACACACACACACGTTCAGTCTCTTTAAAGGGAGATAAACACTTCCGCAGCAGAGTATAGTGGAGCATAAGCAATTAATGAGCATTCACATATATACAAATGCCTTCGTTGTGTGAAAGTAAAGGGATTCAAAATCGATGTGCGAATGTGAAGTGATTCAGAACAGTTCAGTGAATGTGAAGTGAATCAGAATAATTTAATGAATATGAACTGAATCAGACCAGTTGTGTGAATGTGAAATGATTTAGAAGGGTTTAGTGAGTGTGAAGTGATTTAAAATAGTTGTGTGCATGTGAAGTGATTTATAATGATTGTGCGAATGTGAAGTGATTCAGAATGGTTGAGTGAATGCAAACTAAATCAGAACGGCTTGATGAATTTAAACTGAATCAGACCAGTTGTGTCAATGTGTACCGAATCAGAAAAGTTGTGTGAATGTGAAGTGATTCAAAATGGTTGAGTGAATGCAAACTAAATCAGAATGGCTTGATGAATTTGAACTGAATCAGGCCAGTTGTGTCAATGTGAATTGAATCAGAAAAGTTGTGTGAATGTGAAGTGATTCAGAATGGTTTGATGAATATGAACTGAATCAGAACGGTTTGATGAATGTGAACTGATTAAGTATGGTTTGAGTGAATGTGAACTGATTCAGAATGGTATAAGTGAATGTGAACTGATTCAAAATTGTTTGAGTGAATGTGAACTGATTCAGAATGGCTGTGTGAATATGAACTGACTCAACGGCTGTGTGAATGCTATCTGATTCAGAATGGCTGTGTGAATGTGAACTGACGCAACCAAATTAGAACAGTTTTGTGAATGTGAACCGAATCAGAACAGTTGTGTGAATGTGAACGGAATCATTTACACTTGTGTAACTGTGAATTGATTCAGACTGGTTTACTGAACTTGATCTGATACAGAAGGGTTCAGTGAATTTAAACCGATTCAGAATGGCTATGTGGATGTGAACTGAATCGGTACGCTTGAGTGAATTTAAACTGATTCAGAACAGTTATATGAATGTGAAGTGAATCAGTACGCTTGTGTGAATGTCAACAATCAGAACAGTTTTGTAAATGTGAATTGATTGAGAATGACTCAGTGAATGTGAAGTGATTCAGAATGGTTCAGTGAAGTGATTGAGAATGGTTTAGTGAATGTGAAGTGACTCAGAATGGTTTAGTGAAGTGATTGAGAATGGTTTAGTGAATGTGAAGTGATTCAGAATGGTTCAGTGAAGTGATTGAGAATGGTTTAGTGAATGTGAAGTGATTCAGAATGGTTCAGTGAAGGGATTGAGAATGGTTTAGTGAATGTGAAGTGACTCAGAATGGTTCAGTGAAGTGATTGAGAATGGTTTAGTGAATGTGAAGTGACTCAGAATGACTTACGGGCAGGAAGAGTCTCTGTGAAGCGCAGGGTTTGAAGAGTTTCCTCCACTCTCTGGTGTTTGTTGATGGGAAGCTGATGGGATAAATGCTGTAGCTGAACCTGGAGCGAACCCTCTGTGGCCATGACTGAAGCTAATTACACACACACACACACACACACACACACACACACACACACACACACACACACACACACACACACACACACACTAGTTATTTTGCAAAACACTAGTATTCAGCTTAAAGTGTAATTTAAAGAATTAACTAGGTTAATTAGGCTAATTAGGCAAGCTATTGGACAACAGTGGATTATTCTGAAGACAATTGAGAAACAAAATCTTTGAGGTTAATAATATTGACCTTAAAATTGTTTCAATAAAATTTAAAAACTGCATTTATTCCAGCCGAATTAAAAGAAAAAAGACCTTCACCAGAAGAAAAAATATTATAGTAATTACTGTGTAATATGAAATATTTGAAAAATAATAATAAACTCATAGGAGAGCAGACCATTTTGCCTTCAAATGTCCACCTTTGTGTTCTAAATGCTGAAGATAAGCCCCAGCGAGTGTAAAAGCTGACCGTGTCTCTGAATCCAGCATGGAGATCTTCCTCAGCGAAGATGTGGAAGTGCAGTTTACTGCGGCTGAAGATGACGGCGGATTTGATCATGGTGAGAGTCTCCTGCAGTCTGGATCCGCACGCCACCACGGCCAACTGCACCGGCTGCAGACGCTGAGGCTCAGATCTACACACACACACATACAAACACATTACATTGATCAAAATGGTACTATACTGTGATATATATATCATTACTATCAGGATATGAGATGACTTTCATCGTAATATGAGATGAGACTTTTGTCATATCACCCAACCCTAATCCAGACTTCTGCGAAACACACACACTTCTAGCTCTACAGCTGGACTCTGTAACTCGTACCTAACAGTGGAGTCCATAAAGCAGTGTTTTGTGCACACAGAAGAGCTGATTCTCCAGTACGGCTCCCAGAGAGAGACGGGCCCTGATTTACACTTGACAGAAACAAACAGGCTCCACATCAGCACACGCACACACACGCATATTCACGCACACACTGTCTGCAGCTCCAGATAAACGGGGACTCGGTCACTGAAAACACCCTCAAACCAACAGGACAAAACCTGTTGCAGCAGGGTTTACAACAGAATATATATGAATTAAATAAATAATTAAACATATAAATCTTATAAGCATATTAAAATGTAAACGTAATAGTGAAATAAAAAAAAAATCGAAATAAATAAAATTACACTCAAATAAAAAAAGTAAACAAAAACAAATTGTAATAAATAATACAACTACAATATAATAAATGCATAAATAACTATTTTTAAATAAAAAAATTAGTAATATATTGAGTTAACAACAACAAAACGAAATAAAATTAATATGCTATATTCAATAGCACAGTACAAAAATGAACAGGAACTTAATTTAAAATTAAGTTTATTAATTTAAATCGTAATTAAAAGAAACAACTGCAAATAATATTTTATATATTAATACAGTATATAGTAAACCAACTCAAATTAGTCTAAAATTTGTTTTTATACTCGAAAATGAGGGTGATCATGTGCCATAAATACTGAAAAAACTCAAATAGCCTGTTAACTCATTCTGTAAGGAATAAAGCATAAATATTATAAATAATTATCTTAATAAAAAGCATGTGTACTTATAGTTTCATGAACCTAAAATGACCCCTGGCTCATACATACTAATTATGCAATCTGACGTTCGTCAAGTAGATGTCACTGATTGGCTGAAAACCCGAACAGAAGGCGGGAGCTTGTAAACGGGCGAATCAACGGTTACTACGATAGAGGAAGCTTATGAATATTAATTAGATTATAGTTAAAGTTTACTAATTAACGTAAGCGTGACTGGACTAGTAGAATTTAATCATGGAGTTTAATGACCAGTAACTCGCTCCAAACTTCAGTTACATTCACACAACAGCCTGAAAGAAACATCTACTGCACACACGACTATACAATCCAGTGTTAGTTGAAATTCCGGTCACTTAAACAGACTGTCAGGTCAAGGAAAGCTGGTTTAAAGCTGTAAGCTCATAATTCTAATATTTATATGTTTAATTAAATCTTTTTACGTGTCGTGTGGTGGTTTGTGCGGGTTTGTTTACCTGTCATCGTGCGCGCGCTCCCTCAGGCCCGTGTCCGCGGCGCGTGTCCGCTGCGCTCGCGCCTGATGATCATTCGCGCTCTCCAGCGATGAAACCAGCTGGTTAAATATGTAGAGAAGCGAGCAGAAAACTATCAGCGTGCAGACGAACAAAACACGGAGATATCGCCGCATTTTATAACCGAGGGAGCAGCCATGGAGAGATCCTGCGGCCTTCAGCAAGCAGATACTATGGCGGAGGCGCGCTCATGAATATTCATCATAACTTCCGGGAGCGATGGTCATGTGACTGCTAGCGCCGCCCATCAGAGGTCAAAGTTAGTGGATATCATGTTTTTACATCACATTTATTTGTTCATTTATTCTACATTTGGCTGTTTTTCCTCTGACTGTACAGAGAGTTCGCTGGTCTCTGAGCACAAGGCCGCTCTCGTTTAGTACACACCGACGTGTTTATTTCTTCAGTAAAGTTAATACGTTTTAATAGTACATTAAATAAAGTGTGATAGCTGGATTATAGATCTATTTTTAAAGCTATTAACAATAAATAAAACTGTTTTGATTTCATCAAATCTCAATGTACGATTTGGATAAATTGAAAATAACTCAAATGAACAATAATAAAGCCATTATTTCACTTTCAACAAGATCATACAATAAAGATGTAGTTTTAATGAACTGAATAAGACATTATGCATGTAGTTCTTTATTTTTTATTTTATTTATTGTAAATACAACAGCATAAACACTGCATTTTTAAACAAAATATCACAATGTAAACACACGACACGGTATGTAAGTGAATTAATATGTAACTCATTTATTCATTTTCTTTTCAGCTTATTCCATTTATTAATTCAGGGTGGCCACAGTGGAATGAACCGCCAACTTACCCAGCATATGTTTTACGCAGCGGATGCCCTTCCAGCTGCAACCCATCTCTGGAAAACATCCATACACACTCATTCACACTCATAGACTATGGACAATTTACCCAATTCGCCTGTACCGCATGTCTTTGGAACACCAACTGACCCAGCTGAGGATCGAACCAGCGACCTTCTTGCTGTGAGGCGACAGCACTACCTACTGCACCACCAATATGTAACTCAATAGAATTGAAATTGGAAAACACAACACTCGGTTATAGGGTGACATGGTGGCTCAATAGTTGGTGGCCTCACAGCAAGACGGCTGGTTCGAGTCCCAGCTGGGTCAGTTGGTGTTTCTGTGTGGAGTTTGCATGTTCTTCCCGTGTTGGCGTGGGTTTCCTCCGGGTGCTCCGGTTTCCCCCACAGTCCAAACACATGCGCTATAGGGGAATTGATCAATTAAATTGGTTGTAGTCTCTGAGTATGTGTGTGTGTGTGAATGAGTGTGTATGGGTGTTTCCCAGTACTGGGTTGCAGATTGAAAGGCAAACGCTTGTAAAACATATGCTGGAATAGTTGGCGGTTCATTCCGCTGTGGCGACCCCTGATAAATAAAAGCACTAAGCTGAAGGAAAATGAAAGAACACTCGGTTATATACAGTTTAACAGCGCCACCTGCTGGCCAACACGGAGGATAATATATATTTGTGAACACTAAACTACAGTATCCGGCATGATCTATTGGACTCTGGCTCAGTTTGCTGCATGAGTGCTGATATTTCCATAGATTCAGTCCTGGGGACTCGTTTATCTTCATCTGGAGGCAAACCTGGACCTGAGAGAGATCATATATTCAACAAAACAACAATCATAAATCAGTGAAAACAAAAGCCTGTCCTGAATCTGTTTACCTGAGTCCAGAAGTACAGCTGGAATATCAATTTAATCTGTTTGGTAATATTATACACCACCGCTCAAAGGTTTGAGTTCAGTTTTGGACAGAAATGAACCCTATTGTTCATCTAGGGCACTTTATATTGATTTAAAGTGTCAGTAAAGACATTAAACGTGCTATAAAATGCTCTATTTTAAGTGAATGCTGCTGTTTTATACTTATTGTCATATTTTCAACAATAATAATAATCATAAATGTGTCTTAATCATCAAATCATGCTGCGATTTCTGAAGGATATGTTGAACACAGACTGGGGTAATGCTGAAAATACAGCTTTACCTCACAGATATAAATTACGCTTGACTATAAACTCACACACAAAAGAATGACTTTAATTCATAATGATTTAGCACTATTTTACTGCATTTAGATTAAATAAACGGAGCCTTTTGACTTCTTTCAGTTTGAACAGAAGTGTAAACAATGAGATGAACAGCACAGCAGAACTCAGCAGTTTTCTTAACATGTAAACACATTGAGAAGCTGCGTTTGTCTGTGCGACAGCACTCGCATGTCAAATAATAAGAGTTTTATGAATATTATTGCACTTAAATGCTGTGTTTTACCTCCTGCCTTTATTGGTAAAACCCAGTAGACCGTCTATTCAGGTTTAATGCCATTTGAGCCGAGTGTGCGGCCAATCTGCAGTGTCTCACCCTTATAGATAACTCTGGAGAAGGGAACTAATGAAATTGCATGAACACAACAAGAGAAAACACACATCAGTACATTCAATGAAGATTCAAAACCTGAAAATGTCCTTTGAAATGAGTTTTATCACTTTAAAAGCAAATGAAAAGAGCCTATAATCTCCGCAAATGAGAAATTACTGAACACGCACGCACGCACGCACGCACGCACGCACGCACGCACACACACACACACACACACACACACACACACACAAAAGAGCTCATTTTCATATTTCATTTTATTTAGAGGCTTTTGCATGCACAGTCACCTCATTAAGAGACATCAGCTGTCATTAATTACCCTCATCTTGATATAGTAAAATATACTGTGGTGTAATTAACATGCATGATGATGCTTCATGACATGTGGAGTCCCACAAGGCTCGATTCTGGCACCTCTCCTGTTCAACCTTTATATGCTCCCTCTGAGCCAAATAATGAGAAAGAACCAAATCTCCTACCACAGCTATGCTGATGACACTCAGATCTACCTAGCCTTACTGCCTAATGACTACAGCCCCATTGACACCCTCTGCTAATGCATTGATGAAATTAACAATTGGATGTGCCAAAACTTTCTTCAGTTAAACAAAGAGAAAACTGAAGTGATTGCGTTTGGGAACAGAGATGAGGTTCTCAAGGTGAATGCGTACCTTGGCTCTAAGGGTCAAACAACAAAAAATAAGGTCAAGAATCTTGGTGTGGCTCTGGAGTCAGATCTGAGTTTCAATAGTCATGTCAAAGCAGTTAGTAAATCAGCATACTATCATCTCAAACACATTGCAGGAGTCAGATGCTTTGTTTCCAGTGAAGACTTAGAGAAACCTGTTCATGCTTTTATCAGCAGCAGGGTGGATTACTGTAACGGCCTCCTCACTGGCCTTCCCATGAAGACAGTCAGACAGAACGCTGCGGCCAGAATTCTGACCAGAACCAGGAAATCAGACCACATCACACCTGTCCTCAGGTCTTTACACTGGCTCCCAGTTTCATTCAGAATAGATTTTAAAGTATTATTACTGCTCTATAAATCACTAAACGGCCTAGGACCTCAATACATTATAGATATGCTCACTGAATACAAACCTAACAGATCACTCAGATCTTTAGGATCAAATAGATTAGAAATCCCAAGAGTTCAGTCAAAGCAGGGTGAATCAGCTACTAACAGCGCCCCCTGCTGCTGGAATCAGCTTCCAGAAATGATCAGATGTGCTCCAACATTAGGCACGTTCAAATCAAGACTGAAAACACATCTGTTTAGCTGTGCCTTTACTGAATGAGCACTGTGCTACGTCCGACAGATCGAACTACTATGTTTTTCTCTTCTTTTTAATTCTTTTATAACACATTTTATCAGCTTTTATTTTATTTCTATTTTTACCATTTCTATTATTTGTTTTTATTTCTCTTATAATTGTTTCTTTTATTCCTGTTTATGTAAAGTGCTTTGAATTGCCACTGTGTATGAAATGTGCTATATAAATAAACTTGCCTTGCCTTGCCTTCTGCTCTTTATATTCGGTCATGATTTATAATGAGAAACAGAGACTCACGCTGGTCTTCGGTCAGGAATCTCTTTAGCAGCTCCTCCGCGGTCATGTTCATCAGCTCATCTTCTGTCTCCACATTCACTGTCAACAAACACCCTGCAGCTCATTTTCAACACGGGGAAATGGATAAATGTGATGGCGTTGGTTGATGTAGTTTCACTTTCACTTTCGCTTTACGGTCAAAACAACAACAGGTCTGTCAGAAGCTGAATGGCCTTTTTTTGCTCTACCGATGGTTCTGACTGTAATTTAATGTTTTAAAAATATAAAATAGAAATCTCTCTACACACTAAAAAACGCTGGGTTGTTAAATTTTAGACACGTTTAAAGAAATAGTTCATTAAATTGTCCATATGTTGGGATACAACAACCCAGCATTTTTAAGAGAGAGTAAACATACAGTTGATGTCAAAAGTATTCGCTGTCCTGTGTTTTTTTCTTCAAATATTTCCCAAATGATGTTGAACAGATTCAGGAATTTCTCACAGTATTTCCTCTAATATTTGTTCTTCTGGAGAAAGTCTTATTTGTTTTATTTCAGCTAGAATAAAAGCAGTTTCTATTGTTTTAAACTCATGTTAAGTTCAATATTATTAGCCCCTTAAGCAATATTAGTGTTGGATTGTCTACAGAATAAACCACTGTTATACAATAACTTGCCTAATTACCCTAACTTTACCCTAATTACCCTAGTGAAGCCTTTAAATGCCACTTTAAGATGAATACTAGTGTCTTGAAGAATATCTAGTCTAATATTATTTACTGTCATCATGACAAAGAGAAAAGAAATCAGTTATTAGAGATGAGTTATTAACACTATTATGATTAGAAATGTGTTGATAAAATCTCTCTGTTAAACAGAAATAATATTTAGGAGGGTGAATAATTCTGACTTTCAACTTAATGCATATTTTCTTCAATTGGCAAACAAAGCACACAAACGAAAATGAACGAATAAACAAACAGGGCTGGATTGGGAAAACGGCCCACTACATACAATCAAAATGCTCCCCGTCTGTGTACGCCATTGAATATGATTACCGACTCTTATTCTATAAAAGCACAGAAGCCATATATAGGAAATAATGAGCAATAACAAATTAAAAACTTTAAAATGTAATTGATTATTATAATAAAGTTATAATCCACACTGGAAGCCTATCTTGTGTGTGCCTGAGTGTTTTGAGGGAGCCTGTATTAAATAATGAACATAACAAAAACAGCCTGCTGATGCACACAGTTAATGTTGATTACCAAAAATAAAGTTCAATAATAAAAGCAATGTGTCTGAGACCCTTAACAACTCTTTAACTCAACAATGAAACATCAAACATCAAACATAGCTTAAAGATTGGACAATTAAAAAATGCAACAAATCATTGTTTGGGCTCGAACTACAAAACTAAATGTTAAAAAAAATTAGTAATAGTTTTGCTAAAGCTGCACACTAGTTTGATCCGGTATAAATAGTATTATAACCATATTGCATAAATATTATTATAACTATAAGCCTACATCATGCTGACGATCAAAAACAAAATGACTCGTCACAGGGGATTGTCTTCTGACCGAGATGCATCTTAAAATACATGAATGACACTCTTTATAGAGCGTGAGAAGCAAACAGTTCATTAGGATCTATATCATTTGTAAAATAAAGAGTTGCAGGTTAAGGAAACAGCATGGGAAGAAGTCTTGGTCCAGATAAAAAGTAAAAATAGAAGTGAATTTATATAGACAGATAGATAACTAGAATAGACAGGGATAGATTGATCTGTGACTCTTGACAAATACACACCGACGTTGCACGCTTACACAGAGCCCAAAATTGAAGTTTGTGATTGGGTCAGCCCAATGTCAATAAAGAAAAGAACCAATGGGCTGCAGATGATGTCATATGGGCCGGTCTCTCCGAAAACGAAACATCTTACTTTCAGAGCATCACAGATCACAGCATCAACAATTAATTAGAAAAACAATAGACTGCTAAGTGTTTAATGGGCCGATCAGATCATAAGAAGATGATCAGCCCGGCCCAGTGGGAAACTGCCCAGTCTGCCAGATGGCTAGTCCACCACTGATACAGTCCTCAACTATATAACGTCAAACAAAGACATAACTGTAAGTGTGTGTGTGTGTGTGTGTGTGCGTGTGTGTGTGTGTGTGTGTGTGTGTGTGTGTGTGTGTGAGGCTGTGCTGAACTACAGTATCCGGCACAATTTCCTGGATTCTGTGTCAGGGTGCTCCATTGAACCCTGATGAAAAATCCAGCTTAAACCAGCCTAGGCTGGTTGACTGGTTTTAGCTGGTTGAGCAGCCTGGTTTAAGGGGTTTTGGCCATTTCCAGACTGGTTTTCAGCCATTTCCAGCCTGGTCTTAGCTGGTCAGGCTGAAAAATGACCAGCTATCCAACTAAAACCAGCTTGACCAGCCTGGTTTAAGATGGACATAGCTGGTTTTGGCTGGGCTCCCAGCCTGGCTAGGTGGTCAAGTTGGTTTTAGCTGGTCTAATTAGAACAAACACAATTCATTCATCGTTACAATTACAGGTTGTATATATTTACACACTGCTGACACACAACTGGGGTTAAACCCTTACAAAAGTCATTTCTGAGCCCTTTAAAGTGAGAGACTGAAACTCTAGAAGGTTTCTTCTTTTATTCAGCTGATTAAGCTAATGTAGCTCAAAGCAGAATAAACAAATAGGCTATGATTATTTTTTACACTGAAAATAAATCACTCCTCATTTAGTACCTTTCACATAGCACTTTCCTTATATTAAAATATATTTTAAACAATAACCGATAAGCCTTTAAGAACAGGCCTATATTAGTGAGTAAGTCCTTGATAACTACATTACCCATGATGCAGTGCAAAAACTTCACCAATTAGTTAGTGTGTATTTATTTTTTATCTTCACTACAAAGCTTTTGTTTTTGTTTTACTGTACATTTGCAATGCATGATGGGATTGTAGTTCTGTTCCTCAAAGCCAGACATGTTTTAAGCAATTGTGAAATGCAGAAAACAAAATTTATGACATGCACAAAACCTGATGGTAAAACTGATTTATTAGATCATTTAAAGTTTCAGTGTAAACAAAGTAGGCCTAATAAGACAGAAAGTTACATCAGTTTACAAATATGTTTATTAAGAAAGCAGTAAGAGTGAGATTTGATTAATTTAATTTAAATTCAGGTTCCTGGAGTTATTAGGAATAAATGTTTTTTTCAGTGCTCAAATCAATTCAGGGATCATTTCTTCCTCAAAATAAATCTCCAGCAGTTCGTGCTGTACTCTGTATATCAGAGATGAATTACTTGATATTGGAGGAGGTTTACATTTAAGTAGCAAACCGTAAACAACCATGTAGTCAAGGGGGAGTCTTAAAGGAACACTCCAGCTTTTATTATCCTGCGCTGCGTAATATCACTCCGCCTGGTGCAGCCGTAGTACAGCAGCAGTTTCTGAATTATTACACCAGAATGAGAGGATAGTTCTTAGCTATATTGACATAAAAGATCGTGTTTTTGTTTTTCATTTTCCATCAGTTTTATTGCACAAGGTAATAGAAGACCCCAGCTTTAAATAGGAACATTATCAAAACTCTTTTTTTGAAAATTTTAAACAAAACGCTGTAATAATAATAATAATAATAATAATAATAATAATAATAATAATAATAATAATCCAATTCAATTCACTATACTATGTTAAACTAAAAGTGACCCCACCAGAACAAGAAATCAGCTGAATGTATTAAAAAACAGTTCAAATAAACTGTTTAACTATGAAAGGCTTGAAAAATGAGCCTTTAGCAAAAATACTGGAGTGTTCCTATAAATGTTCCTTTAAAATAACCAGATACTACATGCATGCTTTCATGGGAAAATCTCTTCACATGGTTTCTGTACATAAATCTCCTGAATGGGTTTGCTTCATGTTTGAACTTGTTCAGGAATCTTTGTCTTGCATTACAGAATTTGACATAATCACTGCATTCCCTGATCACAGGCACAATATATATATATATTTTTGTGTTTACAGTTGGTACATTCTTATCTATACAGTTGAAGTCAGAATTATTAGCCCCCCTGTTTATTTTTCCCCCAATTTCTGTTTAACAGAGAGCAAATTTCTTCAACACATCTCTAATCATAATAGTGTTAATAACTCATCTCTAATAACTGATTTATTTTCTCTTTGTCATGATGACAGTAAATAATATTAGACTAGATATTCTTCAAGACACTTCTATACAGCTTAAAGTGACATTTAAAGGCTTCACTAGGGTAATTAGTTTAACTAGGCAGGTTAGGGTAATTAGGCAAGTTATTGTATAATGATGGTTTGTTCTGGAGACTATCGAAAAAAATATAGCTTAAAGGGGCTAATAATATTGACCTTAAAATAAAAAAATGATTTTATTCTAGCCGAAATAATATATATATATATATATATATACTAAATATATATATATACTACAATGTTCATGCACCAAAATATAAAATTATTAGAATTGACAAATTAACAAATGACTTTCAGCAGATCATGAATAATCCCAAAAACTTGAAACAAGTCCTTCCACAGCAATATAACGGAGGTATATTGATCCTTACAGTACTACATATCACTCAGTGCAAATGGATGTACTTGAATTTTGTTCAGTCTTAAGAAAGAAACCGAAGGAAGCACTGAATACGGCATCGATCATATAAAAAAGGAAAGAAAAACGTATTAACTACAGCAAGTCCATAAACGGTATTAAATCTATACTTGAAATGGGACTAGACTAAAATAATCCATTATTAAATGCACATTTTATACTATTACTATGAAATGTGTAGGTCAGGGGTGCTCATCCCTGTTTCTGGAGATCTACCTTTCTGCAGAATTTAGCTCCAACCCTGATCGAACTAAAACTAAACCAATAAGTAAAATCTGGCGGAGCGCTTGGTATTTAAAGGCAGGTTTGAGCAGGGTTGGAGCTCAACTCAGGGTTGCCTAAACTTTTTCTTTTGAAGGGCCAGCTGCAACCTAACACTGGGAAACACCCACACACACTCATTCACACCCACACACACACTCAGACACTACAGCCAGTTTAGTTGATCAGTTCCCCTATAGCGCATGTGTTTCGACTGTGGGGCAAACCGGAGCACCCGGAGGAAACCCACGCCAACACGAGGAGAACATGCAAACTCCACACAGAAACAAACACTGACCCATCCGGAGCTCGAACCAGCGACCTTTTTGCTGTGAGGCCACAGTGCTACCCACCGAGCCACTCATTCACAGTGTTTTAAAGTCTAAATGTTTGCGCCTCTACTAATTTAGCCTCAGTTAGATTTAATTAGATGAGATAAAAATCTACTACCTGCTCATTTTAGTATGATAATTATACATAAAGATACATAAAGCTAATAAAAATAGCATTCCCCTTTGGCCTTTGACACCTGATTTTCTTATTTTAATGTATATATGCCTTTATAGGTATTTTAGCGATATTTTACCTTATATTTTATGTCTTTTATAAACTATTATACTTGTTTTGTTGTATATTTCTGTACAGCACTTTGGTTCACTTCTGTGTTTCTAATGAATTGAATTTTCCCAGTATTGTGCAGCTTTAATAGCGTATGATAGTGAATATGTATGGCAGTAAGAATTTAATTAATATTTATACAAGGATCATGTGAGGCTAAACAATAAATATACATCACTTCTGCTGAGGTTTCTACATCTTAATCCCAATCTCCATAGACCATCTTCTGGGGATGTCTTTAGGGTCATCATCATCATCATCTTCATATGGACGTTTTACTGTGACAGAAAATGTCAAACACAACAACAGAAGATCAGTGAGAAGCTCATCAAGCAGCAAAAATACATAGGAGTTGTTCACAAATGTGAAATGAAAATAGATTTGGTTCAAAACTCAGTGTGGTACAGACCTTCATACTCATGGCCTGCAGAAGACAGTGTTTTACAGATATACAGGGTATACGTGGCTGAAATGAAGATTCAGTCAGTTCAGTCAGGACTATAAAGATATTTATACAGTAATTTAAAATATAAACATGATCGATACCTCCACGCCGTAAGCCTGTAATAACAGAGTCATGTTGAACGTTATAGGAGCCGAGTGTGCGATTTCTCTTCAGCGTTGACCGTTCATAGATCAGAATGGTGTTTTCATCTGCCAAAGAAACAACAACAAGTCAACTTTACAACGAGCTGTAACCCTCATTAATAAAGGATTTGGAGTGACAAATACTGACATGATCTAGTATCATAAAGCTGAAACAGAGTAAGCCAGCACACTTATACAGGAGAGTGGCGCTTTTCACAGCAGTGCATCTCCAGGTGTGCTGCTAAGATGATTTTATTCATTAAAACAGATTTGCAATTACTAATATACAGTGATTTACGAATAATAGATGGTGTATAATGCAGTATGGAAATTATTTATTTTATGGGTGGTGGAATATTTGCACTTTTGTTTTATTGAGCTAGTTTTGATTCGCCATTTTGATGGTTTTATTGTGAAAACCTGGCAACCCTGTGAGTGACATTTTGATGGCGTTATCTGAAATCGCTCCCTATACCCTAGTAGAGCCTCGACATTACTAAAGTAAACATTTTCTCTCTTCTTTCACAAAGACTGTTTGAAAATATAAATTAATATATAGATTCAACATCTTTTCAACTGATCATAGATATACTGGGTAGGCTGTGATTGCTTTTGAATATTTGCATTTTAACATCTCCACATATTTGACAGAAACACAGACTTACACTCGTCTTCTGGGATGAGTTTTCTCTTCAGGTCTTTAACTCTGGTGTTCCTGAACTCCTCCTCTGAGTTCGCCACAGTCACTGTCAGTGGTGCTCGGCCTTCATGGACCTCATCTACAAACTGGATCTGGAAGCTTATTTTCAATAAAGAATTAATTAATTATTATTGTAAAACTCAGACCAGAATTCAGAATTCTCTTTAGAAAAAGCCATTCACCCTTTACTGAGTCTAAAATAAGCATTTATGTCGAAGACACACAATATAAACATGCCACAATACAATACAAATTTAACAAAAATAAATAATAATAAATATATATATATATATATATATATATATATATATATATATATATATATATATATATATATATATATATATATATATATATATATATATATTAGTGGTGGGCCGTTATCGATGTTAACATGCTGCGTTAACGTGAGACTTTTATATGGCCGTTAATCTATCCTTAAAGTTGGGTTGGGAGCTGGGTCTATTCTACGCAAGCTATAATGACTTTCACCTTGATATTTTAGCGCGGATGTATACCTGACCAGTGAGCCGTCTGACAAACAAGTGCCCTTCTGAATCAAAACCAGAAGGATGCCCTTCTGGATCTTTCACTATACTCCGAAGACACGACTGACTCCGCTGATAGAGTATGGCATTTCCCAGTGATAGGTTGTGGCTGGAAGGGCATCCGCTGCGTAAAACATATGCTGGAATAGTTGGCGGTTCATTCAGCTGTGGCGACCCCTGATTAATAAAGGGACTAAGCCAAAAAGAAAATGAATGAATGAATGAATGAATGAGAGTATGGCATGTTCTCCCCGTGTTGAAGTGGGTTTCCTCCGGGTGCTCCGGTTTCCCCCACAGTCCAAACACATGTGCTATAGGGGAATTGGGTATGCTAAAATTGACCGTAGTGTATGAGTGTAAATAAGTGTGTGTGGGTGTTACCCAGTGATAGGTTACAGCTGGAAGGGCATCCGCTGCGTAAAATATATGTTGGATAAACTGGTGGTTCATTCCACTGTGGTAACCCCAGATTAATAAAGGGACTAAGCTGAAAAGAAAATGAATGAATGATAAAGTATGGCGAATATAGACATTTTTATTGCCTAATACTTATAATAGTCCCAGATTATTAAATTCAAGCATGCCCAAAAAACTGTTTTAGGTGTGGCGTGTCTCATCTGCTATAATATATCAGCAAAAGCGCTTCATGTGAGAAAAACCGAAACAAGTTTTGTTTTCTTCCTGTTTGAACTTGTTCAGGATTGTTTGTTTTGTATTAGGCTACAGAATCTGGCACGATCTTTACATTCCTTTAATATAGTCATGTTTACAGTAGCTATAATTATGGGAAATAGGAAGACTTTCTCTTAAATAAGCCTATTCTTAAGTGACGACTTTATTCATGCACTTTAAATCAGTTTCAGCAGATGAAGAGTGAAGTGTTTTGCTTTCACGACTGGCAGAAACTGAATCAGTGTTCACATCCTCACACTAATAATTAGGTGTGTACAGTTAACTAAACTAAAACTATAAATCTAAAATCATTTTGTTTATCGACACATGTTAAGTGAGCGTGAGTATAAACTGATTTACATGTTAATGTCTTTCCTCTCCATAGATTCACTTCTGGTGATTCCTGTACAGTTATCCTCATCATCTCCCGCACCAGTAAACAACTCTCCATGCCAAGTGACACGTTCTGTGGAGAACACACACACACACACGCACACACACACACACACACACACACACACACACACACACACACACACACACACACACACACACACACACACACAGACACACACACACACACACAGATCTGTCAGATGAATAAGGAACTTTGGTCTACTGTCTAAAATACTATACTGTATATGAAATTGTAAGTGTAGTTATAATTATGAAAATGCGATAGTAAAACAGTAAAGAATGGATTTTAGACTAAAGACACAGTTACTGCCATCTTATTTTAAAGGCTCAGTAAAGATGTCTGAAATGAAGAATCGTTTATTTAATTGGCCTACCTCTCTCCTCATCACTGGAGGTTAATTTCTTTCTCTCTTCATCTGCGCTGCTCTTTAAGTCCTCCATTTCTGATGATGATGATGATGGCACAGCTTCATTTTTTTCTGTTTCTTGTGCTGTAATCTTTGCTGGACAGATGTGAGCACCCATGTATGCGCTTAAGCTTTTCCCGAATTAGTCAACCTTAAAATCAATGAGCTGGCTAGAAGAATGTGAAGAAGAAAAAAACACCCCGCCCACTGTTTGGCTATTACACCCATACATGCTAGTTTATTCATTTCTCCTCAATGTTATTGCGCCATGTAGTTTATTGAAACTATGTTGTTGTAGTGAAACATATTCGTGTTGTTATTTTAACTGTGTTCACTTTAAACAGTTTTAAAACATCCCAACTCCTCTCACAGAAGTGTTTGAGGTGTCTTTTGTTGTTTAAGCTGCTGCTAATTAGCATGAAAACATAAATCATTGGGTCAAATCTGTTAACGATGGGTAAATAATTGCTTTTTAACCGTCGAGATAACAACTTCTTGATATTTTTATAACATTATTTTGTAACATGTTGCACAATCACCTCACAGCATGAAGGTCGCTGGTTCGAGTCCCGGCTGGGTCAGTATGTGTTTCTGTGTGGAGTTAGCATGTTCTCCCCATGTTGGTGTGGGTTTCCTCCGGGTGCTCCGGTTTCCCCCACAGTCCAAACACATGCGCTATAGGGGAACTGAATAAGCTAAACTGGCCGTATTATACTGTACACCCCCATGATTGTGAAGCGCTTTGAGTGTATAGCCATACTCAGATGCGCTATATACATACACGTTACACACGGTTTCATACTTAGTGCAGAATCCATATTATAGGCCAGATTGTTTTTATTTATTTATTTTCTGACTTTTTGTGTCGCAAGGTTTATCTAAACGAGCTTTGTTATTATATAATAAACACTATATGTTAAAGTTATGCACATTTTTTCAGTTTCAGCACCAATAAACTTCCAGTGAAAGATTAATGTGACTATTTGCAATTTCAAAAGTTCCTTTTACAGCATCGATAGTGTAATTAAATTAAATTAAAGTCGGTTAAATCAGCATTATTTTAGTTGTTGAAGAGTAAACCAGATAAAAGCACAAGCAGTAAACACGCAGTGTGAGTAGCATCAGGCTAGCGCAGGAACATGCAGGTAATGCAGTGCGTCATGTCCGGTATGAGACCCGCTTTATATTTGACATTAAACCAGATAATAAAAGCAGTGAGTTGACATTGGACGTTGGCGTGACCGTTTCGGAAGTGCCAAACTGGTTTATTCAAAATTATAATAACAACACGTTTGTCCAGCAGGGAGCGCCAATGATTCGCTGATTCTCATTAACCGCAATGAGCTGAAGAAGAGCTTCATCATCATCATCATCATCATCACGTGCTTTACACTGATCACGGTTAGTAATTAATTAGTACAACATATATTAAAACTATTCACATCTGACAACAACACCGACGAGGTACTGACAAAAATGGATTATTAAATATCATATCATAACAGCTGCTGCAGAAACGGGATTTAATCGTCTGTCAATGATAATATAATTACACGTCATAACGTAAATCTACAGTGAGCTGATGTTTATTAATGATAATTAAATGTGATCAATAAAAAGTGAATCTATAAGTTATCCACTATCAATCTGTAGAGCATTAGAAGAATAGTTTACCTTAAATTCACCACAGTAATGTAAATCAGTATATAATGAATGCAGCATGAGTAATAATTCACATTAATAAGCGCTCATATGAAGGTTATTGATCTTCATAACAGCATTATGACAGGTGATTTGATGATTATGAATAAAGTAAAGTGTATTTCTCTGCTGTAGATCGAGCTGAGAGTAGAAAACATCAGTGAGTATTGATATGTAGAATCAATATGTGAATTATGAGTGAAATATGATCAATAATGATGAGTGTGATTGTGTTTCAGTGAAGAACATCACGCAGATCCACCAGAGAAACACTGCAGTAAGACCAAACACAGCTGGACTCGCATTTCAACAATTCTGTTCTCATTTCTACAGCAATTCTATATTTCTAAAGTCAGTTATACACTTAATTACAGTCATTTCTACAGTCCTACACACATTTCTGTAATCGTTTATGCAGTCATTTCTACACTCATTTCAACAATCAATTCAGTACTCATTTCTACATTTCTAAAGTCATTTCTCTATTAAATTCTACTGCAATTTCTACAATCATTTTCCATGTCTAATGCATTTTCTACAGTAATTTCTAACATAATTTAAAGTCATGTCTCCATTTCTACTGTAATTTCTCCATTTATACAGTAATTTCTCCATGCCTAAAGTAATTTCTACAGACATTTCTACTTTAATTTCACTTTTTCTAAAGTAATTTTTTAGTAATTTCTCCGTTTCTACACTCATTTCTACAATAACTTTACAGTAATTTCTACTCAACTCTCCACTGTCTTCCCTACAATCATTTCTGTATTTTTTCAGTCATTTCTACAATTATTTATATGGTGTTTCTACATTATTTTTCAATTTCTAAAGTGATTTCCTGTCATTTCTACAACATTTTCTTTTACAATAGTTTCTACATTTATACTTCTTCATTTATGCTATCACTTCTATGATTATTTCTCCATTTCTACAGTCATTTCCACAGTCATTCCTACAATAAAATCTGAATTTCTAAAGCCATTTCTACACTAATTTATACAATTACTAATATAGTAGTTTCTTAATATTTCTACAGTAGTTTCTTTATTTCTACAATTATTTCTCCGTGTCTGAAGTAATTTATACATACATTTCTTCTGTACTGTCTCCATTTCTACAGTAATTTCTATATTTGTAAAGTATTTTTTAGTTATTTCTCTATTTATAAACCAATTTCTACAAAAACTTTACAGTAATTTCTATAGTAATTTCTACTCTCCACTGTCTTTCCTACAATCATTTCTGTATTTTTTTCAATCACTTCCAGTCATTTCTACAATTATTTATATGGTATTTTTTACAATATTTCTCAATTTTTAAAATCTTTTCCTGTCATTTCTACAATAATTTCTACTACAACAATTTCTACATTTATACTTCCTCATATATATATATTTATATATATATATATATATATATATATATATATATATATATATATATATATATATATATATATATATATATATATATATATATATGATCACTTGTATAATCATTTCTCTATTTCCAGTCATTTCTACAATAAATTCTACATTTCTACAGCCATTTCTACAATTATTTCTACAGTGTTTACCGTCATTTTCACAGTAATTTCTACAATGATTTCTGAATTTCTAAAGCCATTTCTACACTTATATATTCATTTCTTTATTTCTACAGTAATTTCCAGAGTAATTTCAACTCTCATTTCTACAATAGTTATTCTATTTTTACAGTAATTTATACATTCACTTATATAATATATATTTAACATTTCTATAGTGATTTCTAGTTTAAATCATACACAAGCACTGACACGTTTTTATTATTTGATTAATAGTTTATAGTTTTTTATTTATCAATTAAATGGTATTTTTTTATAATAAATATACAATAGCCTGTGGGATTGACCATGAGGCTTATCTGAAATACAAGTGTTTTTGAGTGTGTAATATTGATCTGTGTGTGCGTTGTTGTTTTTTTGTTCAGGAGCCGTGCCGGAGTGTGCGTTTGGTGTTCAGACGACACACACGACTGAATTATAGAGGAGATCACAGGGACAGAACACAGCATCTGCAAAGGGTAAAGCTGACACACACACACACACACACACACACACGCACGCACACACACACACACACACACACACACACACACACACACACACACACACACACACACACACACACGCACACTTTGCAACTAAATGCTAAAAAAAGTGTATTAATTATTTTAGTATTATCTATTGCGTATATTGTGTGTTTGTGTGTCTGCTCCAGCAGGGGGCGCTGCGTTTTCCCAGCTCTCGCCCAGCAGGACTGATGGAGATCAGGTAAAAATGACAGTTTAATTCACTTTTAATATATATTTATTTTCTTTAATCCTTTATTCTACCAGGAAAACCTTTTCAAGAGTGTCCTGGGTAAAATAAATCAATATAAAATACAATTAAATGAACACGCTATATAATTTTACACTCATTGTGGACAAAAACAAAACCTGTTCATCATTTAGGAAGGAGGATCTGAAGTACTTTAATCTAAACTGACGCTCTTAATGAAGTATTTTATTTAATAAGTATTTTATTTAATAATGTTAGAGTTAATGATAATAACTCTCTGTCTGAATCATTCAGAATGATTCATTTGTGTTTTAGATGTTGGTCAACAACAAGACAGCCGAATCTTTAACTAAATCTTGCTAGAATTTAATTTGAAAACTAATTTGCTCGGTTTATATTATAGGTGGGCATAGATAAATGATTTTAATCTAGATTAGTCTCACTGTAATCTCAGAATTAATCTAGATTAAAATGGCTCATTTGAATTCTGCTGAAGGCATTCAGAGTATGTTTGCTACCCAAATAATGACTAAAGTAAGTCTTTGAGAACAGCTTTCTCAAGCCAGGTGGCGCATTAGACCAGGGGCTCATCTCCTGTTTCCAAAATGCACCACAAACTGCTGGAGAAACTGATCTACTGTGATAATTGCTGATGAAAATAAATGATGTTCAATAAGATGTGCTTGTGTTTACTAACTGTTTATTCAGGTAAACATCAATGTTGAACTGTAGGCCTACATCAGCTCCAAACTGTGATTTCTGATCACCTTAATCTGACTAAAGTCATCACTGAACTGAATAGAAATGGAATGAAGACATGTGGAGTATGCAGATATTAGAGGCATTACTGAAGTAAACACCACCATCAGACTATTACCGTCATGTAGGACTTTTCAACATATTTTACCACAAGATTCACACACGTAGCTGTCAGTAAAGGACCTCACGTGCGCGCACACACACATACACACACACACACACATCACGAAATGCGGATGCTTTTTTCTTTCCATTCAGCGTGCGTTATTAAACTCCATAACACTCTCACCAGGCTTTACTCCTTATTTGTGTCTAATAGCCCAGTTTGTCACGGGGGCATGAATGAAATGTTCATGAGTTAAAGTGACGTTCCGAACTGCAGTTAAAGTCACCTGAAATGACAGGAAACTCTTCCATTACAGCACTTCATGTAAACACCTTCATTATATTATTGTCTATTAAGGTAAATAACTAGATTACAGATGTCCATGTCAGTGTAGTCAGTCGTGTCTTCAAAGTTAGTGAAAGATCCAGAAGGGCATCCTGCTGATTTGGTTCAGAAGGGCATTTGTTTGTCAGACGCAGAATTATTAACCTTCCTTTGATTTATTTTTCACTTTTAAATATTTCCCAAATGATGTTGAACAGATTCAGGAAATGTTCACAGTATGTCTGATAATATCTTTTCTTCTGGAGAAAGTCTTACTTGTTTTATTTCAGCTAGAATAAAAGCAGTTTTTAATTTTTTAAAACCCATTTTAAGGTCAATATTATTAGTCCCCTTCAGCAATATTTGTTTTCAATAGTCTCCAGAACAAACCATCATTATACAATGACTTGCCTAATTACCCTAACCTGCCTAGTTACCCTAATTACCCTAGTGAAGCCTTTAAATGTCACTTTAAGCTGAATACTAGTGTCTTGAAGAATATCTAGTCTAATATTATTTACTGTCATCATGACAAAGAGAAAATAAATCAGTTATTAGAGATGAGTTATTAAAACTATTATGATTAGAGATGTGTTGAAGAAATCTGCTCTCTGTTAAACAGAAATTGGGGAAAAAATATACAGGAGGGCTAATAATTCAGGGGACTTTACTGTATATAACCCGCAAAGTAACATTTAAATAAGAATTAAACCCATAGCTGTATGCAAATCAGCCAGAAGCAGCTGAAGGCCATTGGCTCACCTCAGATGCAGTGGCGACGCCCCGTCTGTAGGTCAGAGGTCAGAGCCGAGAGACTGCTGAACAAACAGTTTTCAGCTCCAGATCATCATTAACTGGCCTTTACCTGCTAAAAACACACACAGAAGATCACTTATAGACAATATATACATTACAAACATTAACACAACACTGACATATTAGCAATAAAGCTAATGAGGAATATATTAATAACTGTCCTTTAACTTGTGTTCTGTTCTGTAACTTTATTAGATATAAGTGTTGAGTTATTATTATAGGTGAATTAAGTTAATGTAGATGACTGATGCTGTGCTTTATGTTCAGGGCTGGTTTGGCTGTTCCGGCTCGTCCTCAGTTTAGACCTGATGAAGACGCTCTGCTGCAGGCCATCAGGAGCTTACACCGCCGGTCAGACACACACACACACACACACACACACACACACACACAAGCATGCATGCACACACTCACATACACAGTTGCGTACACACACAGACACAATGCACAGACGCACACACACACACGTTGCGCACACACAGATGCATGCGCACACACTCACATACAATTTGCATGCACACACACAAGCATGTATGCGAACACACACATACAAGTTGCACTCACACAGGCACACAAACACACACAGTTGTGCATACACAGATGCATGCACACACAGTAGTGATGCACACACACTCACAAGTTGTGCACACACAGACGCATACACACACACATACAAGTTGCGCACACACAGTCGTACACGCACACATGCATGTGCACACGCACATACACAATTGTTCACACACAGATGCACACACACACACACACACAAACAGAAAAGCGCACATGCACATGCTCACAAACGCAAACACACAAACACACACACACACACACACACACACAGAAAAGCGCACATGCTCACAAACGCAAACACACACATACATACATACACATACACACACACACACACACACACAGAAAAGCGCACATGCTCACAAACGCAAACACACACATACATACATACACATACACACAAACAGAAAAGCACACATGCACACATACGCAAGCAAGCAAACACACACACACACACACACACACACAAACACACACACACACTCACACACACACAAACAAAAAAGCACACATGCACACGAACGCAAACACACACATACATACACACACACACACACTCACACACACGCACTCACACACTCACACACACACAAACAGAAAAGCACACATGCACACGAACGCAAACACACACATACATACACATACACATACACACACACACACACACACACACACACACACAAACACACACACTCACTCACTCACAACCTACTATATATTTCAAAAACTAAAAGAGTTTTGAATAATAACACCAGTAACATCTCGTTATCTCGAACAATAATGTCTATAAATGCATATTTACATTTGATCTTGACAGTATGAGCTTAAAGACTTCCATTATTCATAATAATATACAATTCCAGATTATCGGATGAGCTAAACTGGCCGTAGTGTATGAGTGTGTGTGTGAGAATGAGAGTGATGGGTGTTTCCCAGCACTGGGTTACAGCTGGAAGGGCATCCGCTGTGTAAAACGTATGCTGGAATAGTTGGCAGTTCATTCCTCAGTGGCAACCCCTGATCAATAAAGGAACTAAGCTGAAGGATTCCTGAATTCCAGTTGAAGGAAGATGAAGAGCAATGTCTGAAGTGAAAGTTAAACCCTGCTGTTGTGTTGTGTGTTCAGGCCTGAAAGAGGCGCCGGCACACACCAGATTCACCGCTTCGCTATCAGCAGAAACAGAATAACCCAGAGTGGGTCAACATTACCCAGAGCTCAGAGTAACCCTCAGAGCATCACACTGATGAGCCGTCAGCGCTTTACTATTAGCACTAGCGGATCAACACGCCTGTTCAACACCAGCGGCTTAACGCTAACCAGACCAGCACAGGCTAGCACAGGTCAGAGCTAAACACTGCACATTCACACTCTATACTCACAACATGCTAATAACATGCTAGTTAAATTAAACATGTTAGTTATTTTTTAAAATATGCTAACATTCAAGCAGTGTGTTAAAACATGGTAACAGCTCGCTTTATTATAACTGACAAAACATGCTAACATGTTCAGATATCCTAAAAATTGCAAAAGCATGCTAATTAAATTAAACATGTTCAAATTTGCTAGCATTCCAGCAGTGTTAAAATGGCTAACAGCTTAACTGGAAAAAAAACATGCTAACATGTTCAAATAAAAACATGCTTAAATCATGTTAATTACATGTTAACATACTAACTTTTAAAACAAAAAAAGGTTTTGCACCATCATATGCTATATTCACAAGATGCTAAAACATGCTAATGATGTGTTTTAACATGCTAACAGCTTTCTAAACTATAGTTGACAAAACATAACTATACTTGTCAGAAATGCTATTAAATTGCTAAAACATGCTAACAAGATGTTAAAGCATGATAACAACATGCTAAAAGCATGTTCAAACATGTTGCGAAAACATGCTAGCAACGTTGTAAAACATAAATATGGTGTAAATGTATTAAACAGGTTAGTTACTTGTTAAAATATGTTAACATACCAGCAATATGGTAGCAACAAACTAGTAAACATGCTAACAGCTTGCTAATGCATACTTGACAAAACATGCTAACATGTTCTAACCTGATAAACAATGTGAAAACATGTTTACAAGACATTGACAACATACAAGCTTCTGCATAAAATCACATGATTAAAACATCTTGCTGAAACATACTAGTAGCATGCTAATACATACTAATAGCTTGTTTAAACATGTTAGCAACTTTGTAAAATGTAAATGTGTACATTTATTAAACATGTTAGTTACTTGTTCAAATATTCTATCATGTTTCAGCAATGTGTTAAAACACGCTAACAGCTTGCTAATGCATACTTGCATATATGATAAAAATTGTGCAACAATGTTTACAACATGTTAAAACATGTTAACAACATACTAGCAACCTGGAATGCTAAAAACATGTTTAAACATGCAAAAAAATGCGAAAACATGCTAGCATGCTACTAGCATTTTGGTAAAAAACAACATGCCAAAATACTAGCATAAATACTTAGTTAAAACAAACTAACAACTTGCTAAAAACATGCTAGAAACTTTGTAAAACGTAAAAATTGTGTAAATTTATTATTCACGTAAAATACTTGTCAAAATATATATTACCATACCAGCAGCATGTTGAAACATGCTAACAGCTTGCTAAAGCATACTTGACAAAACATGCTAACCACATGTTCATACATGCTAAAATTGTGAAACAATGTTAACATTTTAAAACATGCTAACAACATACTAGCAACTTGGATGGTAAAAACATGTACAAACATGCTAAAAATGGGGAACAATGTTAACAAGATGGTAAACATGTTAACAACATAATAGCAACCTGGAATACTAAAACCATGTTCAAACATGCTACAAGTTGCGAAAACATGGTAGCATGTTACTAGCATCTTGACAAAAACCAACATGCCAATAATACTAGCATGAATGCATGTTAAAACATGCTAGAAACTTTAAAAAACATAGATATGGTGTAAATTCATTAATCATGTTAGATACTTGTCAAAACATATTACCATGCTACATGTTGAAACATGCTAACAGCTTGCTAAAGCATACTTGACAAAACATGCTAAAATTGCGCAACAATGTTAACAAGATGTTAAAACATGATAACAACATACTAGCAACAAACTAAAATATAACATGCTCAAACATCCTACAGAAAACAGACATGCTTAAAACATGCTAATAATTTGCTAAAGTATACTAGAAACATGTTAAAACATGCTAACTTTTTAAAGCATGTTAGCAACTTTGTAAAACACTAAAATGTGTGTAAAACATGCACACATGCTAGAAACATGTTAAAAATATAACTGCGACTTGACAAAATATTTTGACAACGTGTTACCATTATAGAAACTTCTAAAAATATTACAAATTGCTTCAATTGGCTAGCAACATAAAAAAACATGCTACTATCCTAAAACATGTTGATAATGTAGAGTTTTGGTCTTGTTTCTAGTCTAAATATCTACAAACTCTTAAATCAAGAAGCATTTTCCAGACAAATACAAAATATTGTTGATTTCAGGAATAATGAGTCAAAATTAAGATTTCGTGTTTTTTTTAGATATTTAGACTAGAAACAAAACAAAAACTTGCAAAACAAAGTTGCAGTGTTGTACAATAATCTGCTGTGACGCTGTATAAAACCAAACAATCACAAACAATTTTACGATGTGCATTAAAGCTGTCTTTATCAGCGTTCAGTAGCTGGGTTTAGCCAGAGTGTGTGTTTAATAATCCGTCCTGTTCAAGGCTCTTTCTTTCACCTGTGCAAGTCTTTAAAGTCTTTATTTATGTGGTGTTAAGAGGCGGCTTCACTACAGGCCTGTGTTTTGTAGCCGTCGTCACTCATACGGCCAGAATGTGTCACCTCGTTTTACACACACACACACAATAAAAGCTGAAACACACAGAGGCCATTCTGCAGAACCAGACGCTCATTAACACATACACACACACACACATACATACATACATGCAAAGTTGCAGTGGACACACATTATTTACTTTATTATTTAATGATTAGCCCTCCTGTTTATTTATTTCCCCAATTTCTGTTTAACAGAGAGCAGATTTCTTCAGCACATAATAGTGTTAATAACTCATCTCTAATAACTGATTTATTTTCTCTTTGTCATGATGACAGTAAATAATATTAGACTAGATATTCTTCAAGACACTTCTATACAGCTTAAAGTGACATTTAAAGGCTTCACTAGGGTAATTAGGGTAAAGTTAGGGTAATTAGGCAAGTCATTGTATAACAGTGGTTTATTCTGGAGACAATCCAACACTAATATTGCTGAAGGAGCTAATATTATTGACCTTAAAATGGCTTTAAAACTATTAAAACTGCTTTTATTCTAGCTGAAATAAAACAAATAAGACTTTCTCCAGAAGAACAAATATTAGAGGAAATACTGTGAGAAATTCCTGAGTCTGTTCAACATCATTTGGGAAATATTTGAATATATTCACAGGAGGGTGAATCATTTTGACTTTTATTAGGGGTTTAAACACAGTAATTAAGACTTTGTTCCATTTAGTGCATAAGATCTCTGTGTTAAATTAATTAACTCCATTTTTAATCTTTAATTTGTTACTTTAAAAGTTGTGTTTCCTATAAAATAAATCTGTCATTTTAATATTATATTTTTAGTCAGCAATAACTGTTTCCAAACAGGTTTAATAAACGCCCTGTCCTCCATTATTCAGAGAAGCAGCCTAAATCCCTCTTTCTCTCTCAGTTCCTCTGCATTCAGTGTAATTACAGCACAAATCAACAACAGAAATAAACATCATGCTTCAGTTGTACCTTTGAGCTGTTTGGATTCAACTGGAAACCGCTGGAATCTGAATGAACTTGGTTGCGTCGGGATGTTTGTTGTTTGTGGACGAGTGAGAGTCTGTAGAAACAGAGCGCAAGCGTAAACACACTTCTCTGAGATATTCAGGAGTGATTAAACACACTTCTCTGAGATATTCAGGAGTGATTAAACACACTTCTCTGAGATATTCAGGAGTGATTAAACACACTTCTCTGAGATATCCAGGAGTGATTAAACACACTTCTCTGAGATATTCAGGAGTGATTAAACACACTTCTCTGAGATATTCAGCAGTGATTAAACACACTTCTCTGAGATATTCAGGAGTGATTAAACACACTTCTCTGAGATATTCAGGAGTGATTAAACACACTTCTCTGAGATATTCAGCAGTGATTAAACACACTTCTCTGAGATATTCAGGAGTGATTAAACACACTTCTCTGAGATATTCAGGAGTGATTAAACACACGTCTCTGAGATATTCAGGAGTGATTAAACACACGTCTCTGAGATATCCAGCACATTTACAACAATGATAGTGTTTGAGATTTGCATTATAGAGGGATTGTTCTGATCCTGTCTGGATGAGTTTCATTCAGAGATGTTTATTCTCTGTTTTCTGGCTGTAGAGAAACAGCAGTCCTCCAGTGAAGCGTCTGAAGGAGCTCCTACACACACATCTACATCAGCCAGCAAGGTATACTTCAAGTCAAGTTTACTACCAAAAGCCCAATGAGCAATTACTGATGCAGCTATAAACACACAACATAGTCAACTCTCACAGATGTAAACAATCTTACAGCAGTGGGAATAAAAGAGCCTCTATATCTGTTGTTTTTCATTTTAGGCATACAATTTAAAGTCAGTAAACAACGGATGAGTACGCTCTACAAGTATAGATCATTTCAATGTGGTCATGTCATTGACCCATCAACATTTCCTGCTTGTTATCAAACTACTTCATAACTGTAACAAGAGGCAATTCAATCATAACCTGATGTTAGAACAGCTCTCATAACATTATTTATCAATATGTGGCTCTTTTTGGATTCTCAGTAGCTATAGAAATGAGAATTGTATAACAGGAAATACGCTGGGACCATTGTTTTTGTTTACATCCCTCAAAATACTCAATAGTTTTTGCTTTCTGTAACCATTCAGTAGGCTACTCTGCTTAATGCCTTGGTGGACAACACCATTCCATAAGTTTCTGTTTCACCGCCACATTGCCAAACCAACAGCATATTGAAAAGCGAGGTTCAAGATTCATATCATGATTATAAAGCTGTATAAATCATGACACCCCTTCGAGTAAAGTGTTACCAAATAAAGATCTTCCAGAAAAACCTGAAGACATTAGAGCAGAGGTCTGTTCTTCTCTCAGGCTTATACGGACAGTGGTATCAGAGCACATCTCCTGCTTTGCAGATCTTCTTTTCTGATCAGGATGAGATTCCAGGATTGGGTGATGAAGCGGAGACACTGACACCATCAGAAACCATCAGACGCAGAGCTCAGGAGATGGAGAAGGTGCGTCCGCAACACTGCATGCTTTCATTTCAGAGGTCTGGAGGGGTTTTGGAGGAAAAGAGCGTTTCTTAGATGTTTGTATCAGTATTAAAGGGATAGTTCACCTAAAACTGGACATCTGCCATCATTCACTTGTTTAAAACAGTGATGCGTTTCTTTCTACTGTTGAACACAAAAGAAGATCATGTGAAGAATATTGGAAACCAGTAACCATTGACTTCAGGAATATTTGTTTTTCCTTCTATGGGAGCCAATAGTTACCTTTTCTAGCATTCTTCAAAATATCTTCTTTAGTGTTTAACAGTAGAAAGAAACTCATAAAGGTTTGAACACTCTTGAGGGAGAGTAAATGATAAGCAAAGCTTTTTAGCAAAGCAAATTAAAGGGATAAGTCACTATAGTCAATGGTACAGGTTTCCAGCATTCTTCAAAATATCTTCTTTAGTGTTCAACAGAAGGAAGAAACTCATAAAGGTTTGGAAATTCTTGTGGGAGAGTAAATAGTGAGTAAATAGTGAGTACATTTTATTTTGGGGTGAACTGTCCCTTTAAGTTAAAACCGTAGAGAAAAATGTCAGCAAATTAAAGGGATAGTTCAGTCAAAAATGAACATTCGGTCATCATTTACCCATCATTCACTAGTTTCAAACATTTATGACTTTCTTTCATCTGTTGAAGTCTAAAAGAAGGTATTTTGAAGAATGTTGAAACCTGCAACCATTGACTTCAATAGCATTTGTTTTTCCTACTATGGAAGTCAATGGTTACCAGTTTTCAACATTCTAGAAATATCTTCTTTAGTGTTCAACAGAAGAAAGAAACTCATAAAGGTTTGGGAATTCTTGTGGGAGAGTAAATAGTGAGTACATTTTATTTTGGTGTGAACTGTCCCTTTAAGTTAAAACCGTAGAGAAAAATGTCAGCAAATTAAAGGGATCGTTCAGTCAAAAATGAACATTCGGTCAACATTTACTTATCAGTCACTAGTTTCAAACATTTATGACTTTCTTTCATCTGTTGAATTCTAAAAGAAGGTATTTTGAAGAATGTTGAAACCTGTAACCATTGACTTCAATAGTATTTGTTTTCCCTATTATGGAAGTCAATGGTACAGGTTTCCAGCATTCTTCAAAATATCTTCTTTAGTGTTCAACAGAAGAAAGAAACTCATAAAGGTTTGGGAATTCTTGTGGGAGAGTAAATAGTGAGTACATTTTATTTTGGGGTGAACTGTCCCTTTAAGTTAAAACCGTAGAGAAAAATGTCAGCAAATTAAAGGGATAGTTCAGTCAAAAATGAACATTCGGTCATCATTTACCCATCATTCACTAGTTTCAAACATTTATGACTTTCTTTCATCTGTTGAAGAATTCCTAAAGCCTGTAACCATTGACTTCAAAAATATTTGTTTTTCCTACAATGGAAGTCAATGGTTACCGGTTTCCAACATTCTTCAAAATATCTTCTTTATTGTTCAACAGCAGAAAGAAACTAAGAAATGTTAAGAAGCACTTGAGGAAGTGTAAATAATGAGCAAATATTCATGTTTTCCGGTGTGAACTGCCCCTTTAAGCCCAGTTTAGTGAGCTGGAAATGGCTGGTAGTGATTTTCCCCAGACTCCATCCATCACTGCAGTCACCCTCGACCAAAGACATCCAGCAGACCTATTAGACGCTCAGTGATAAAACGCTCATAATGTGTCCCAGCCCACCGATAATGACCCCCGTTCTGTGATTGCAGCAGTTTTTAAGTGTGTGTGTGTGTGTGTGCGTGCGTGTGTGTGTGTGTGTGTGTTTGAGAAAGACGCTTCACTTGCTGCAACAGTGCTGAGTTTTAATCCTAATGTGTTGCAGACCGCTGCTTTCCCACTGCGCTCTACAGTTTGTGTGGTCCTCGCTTTATCTCTGTGTTAAAGTGGACCTATTATACCTCTTTGTACAAGATGTAAAATCATGATGTCTCCAGAGTGTGTGTGTGTGTTCAGAATAAGTTGAGAATAGCACACAGATAATGTTCTCCAGCTCTGTGAAACTGACCCTTTCAGGCTTTGATCCTAATCGTGGTGTTTTGGTGACTGTCGCTTTAAATGCAAATGAGATTGTGCTCTTTTCAGAAGAGGGCGGAGCTATAAATCTCTATACTTCACCATAGTGACAGATGCAAAACAGCAGTGTGTGTGTTGTGAGCGCTGGTCAGGTGTGAGTGTGTGCTTCATGCTTCTGTCAGTCTATGTCGCTCCTGTCTCTGTTCATCTAAAACTCCACATCTATAATCCTCTTAGTCTATGCTGACATTATCTTCAGCAGCTCAAACACTCTAATGGCTAATGGACAGACGGCTGCTTCTCACTCAGGGCTGTGTTTATGCTAATGAGGGAGACTAGTGGGCGGGGCTTTCCCCCTCTGATGACACGTACACAGGGAGAATGTCAATCAAATTGTTTCCTTATGATCAAGTCTGATTAGAACAAACACAATTAATTCACTGGAGATATTCCCACACTGTTACTGTGTTTTAACCCCTTATAAAAGTCATGACTGCATAATTAGTGCTCTTTAAATCACCGTTTATTCTTCTTCTGCCAATTGAAACATAAAAAATAAAGAGCAAAACGTTTCCTCAACCTTCCGCAAACGCTGCAGTGTAAGTATAAGCGCTGTAAATACCCGAGTGAGCTTTAGTTGTCTTTTGTATGTCATTGTTTTATTATAATCACTGGTGGCTCTGCTGTGTGGTTTCCCAGATCCTGTAGAGTCTCTGGGAGTGACTGTCATTGTGAGTGGAGTGTTTATTATCGCTGCTGATTCAGCGTTTCTGGACGCGTCTCGTCTGGAGAATCACAGAAAATGAGGAGATCTGAGAGAAATCAACATCACTGGCCTGCTCAATCCCACATCTTTACTGGATTCTGGGCTCTGTTAGTGTTTTAGGATATTTCTGTGATGCTTATTAATACTGAAGCCGGATTCAGCCTTCAGTTTGGTTATGTTCACAATTAAACTGGGATGTTTTATAAAATATCAAGTTATAAAGAGTTTTTTCAACTTTGCTTTCATAAAAAAAATCTCTTCGCTAAAATGCAAAAGCGCACCGTGATGCTGAACCAGCAGGGGGCGCTAAAAGCTGCGTTCAATAAAGGTGAAATGAAGCATTTGCACAAGTGAGGCGAATATAAAATCAATGCAGATGCATGAATTAAGTCTAGTTCAGATCATTTTCTTTTCGGCTTAGTCCTTTTATTCATCATGGGTCACCACAGCAGAATGAACCGCCAACTATTCCAGTTTTACGCAGCGGATGCCCTTCCAGCTGCAACCCAGTACTGGGAAACACCCATACACACACTCATACACTATGGCCAGTTTAGTTGATCAGTTCCCCTATAGCGCATGTGTTTGGACTGTGGGGGAAACCGGAGCACCCGGAGGAAACCCACACCAACACAGGGAGAACATGCAAACTCCACACTGAAACACCAACTGACCCAGCCAGGACTCGAACCAGAGATCTTCTTGCTGTGAGGTGATCGTGCTACCCATTGTGCCACCGTGACGCCAAGTTCAAATAATTCAATCTGAAAATCTGCGTGAAGTGAACAACATCCTGTGAGTAAACTAGAGCTAGTGATGCTGTGATTGGTGTGAATAATGAAGCTGTGCTGGCCAATCAGAAAGGTTTTAGTGACACACTGAAGCAGAGTTTCTGAAAGTCTTCATCCTGGCTGGAGTTTTCAGAAATTCAGGGTTCAGTCACCTGAGACTGGTCACCTGGTTCAGTTACGTACACACATACACACACAGACACAGATAGACAAACACTGACGCACACATGCACATACACCACTCGGATAAACAGACACACACACAGACAGACAGGAACACACAGACTGCTCCTGAGTCCTGAGTCTGTGTCAGAGCGCCGCAGCTCTGATCTGGCAGTGTACTAATCCTCCAGACGTCTTGAGGGCTGCGATACAAATGTCCTGTAATTGAGTGTGAAGGGAGGAAACCTGCTCATTACAGAGGATTGTGGGAAACACTCGGAGCAGTGAAATACAAGATACCCCACATAATCACAGAGACGACTGAACATGTAGAGCACGTTTGAGGACAAGAGCAGTCTGAGTCTCGCTGCAACTCTGTGTGTCAGATACAGACTGAACGCAGTGTTAAATGAAGGAAAAATTCATGTTTTCCTTCACAAATTCCTTCTCATACTTCAGCCTCCACATCAAAGCTCCTGAAAGCAGAGAAGGTCAAGGTGCTCCAGGATTGGCCAGCCCAGTCACCAGACATGAAGATTATTGAGCACGTCTGGGGTAAGATGAAGGAGGAGGAGATGAATCTTGATGAACTCTGGGAGTCCTGCATTTCTTCACCATTCCAGATGACTTTATTAATCAGTGATTTGAGTCATGTCAGAGATGTATGGATGCAGTCCTCCAAGCTCATGATGGAGTCAGACACAATATTCATTCTGTTTCCACTGCAGCATTAGCACATATTCTATACTGGACATTATTGAAGGTTCAGTGAGCAGACTTTAGTCTAAGCAGAGTCAGACCGCACTGTCCTAATCAAATCAGTCATAATCAAGACATGATCAGATTTTACTGTGCTCAAATAAATCTAGAGGCCTTTACCTTTCATATAAGACACTTCTGATACCAAATCATCAACTAGGAGTCCAGTTATTATTGGCTGTTCCTAAAACTTGGATAGAAAACAAGACTTTTGTCAGGTAGTGTGTGTATGTGTGTGTATATATATATATATATATATGAGCAATATCACATAAGTAGCAGTGCGATGTGGTCGTGTATCTGCTCTGGTGGGAGGCGCTTGTGTCCCACCAGTGCTGATGTACAGGCATATCGCACTGCTACTGGTGTGATATTGCATTTATACAACAGTTCAATGGCGTAATCGTTGCACTAGTTACTGTTACGGTGCCAGTGAACGCTCAGTATGTATATTAACACTATTAATGTGCAATAACCTTAAAGGAAACACAGATGTACTAAATTGTTGGTGTTTTACTCAAATAGGATATCTTCATCATCACAGAACAATATTATCTAAATGAAACAGAACATACATCAAATGAGCGTAGGCCTGCGCATAATAATAATGAAGGAAAAGTTGACAATATAGACTGTAAAGGCATCATGTTGACTACTCACAAATCAAGGATAAAGAAACTATTATGAAGAGTCCTTTATATATATATATATATATTCAGAGAGCAGGAGGTTGAGATGAAGCTGGTCTCTGAGCTATAGTCTCAGGCCTGTTGGTGCACAATGATGAGAAGGGCAGGAATTTCGGTGCTGCATAATTATGATGCTGCTTCATACGACTCTTGCACATGTGTGGTTGTTTCTCAATGACACACTTTCAAGGATCGTCACGAGAGAAACTTCAGCACCGCATGTAAGCGTTATTAAAACCCATCCGCTGTCAATCCAGATTATAACACACTCTTCTGTAGTTCACCAACTGAAGATGCTACAGAACGAGACAATAATCTACAGTATTTGCTGTGTTACAGATGAGATTGTAGGACCTCTGCTTTCATGTCGCCATTCCTGAACTGATTCACGTTCCATTTATTAATTCGGTTGATTCTAAACTGAACTGATTCGCGGTCGATTGATTGAACTGATTTGCGGTTGCGTAACTCACTACCCTACTGAAAAAAACATCTTAAACCAGCCTAGGCTGGTTGACTGGTTTTAGCTGGTTTCCAGCCATTTCCAGCCTGGTCAGGATGGAAAATGACCAGCTAAAACCAGCTTGATCAGCCTAGCCAGGCTGGGAGCCCAGCCAAAACCAGCTGTGTCCAGCTAAAACCAGGCTGGTCAAGCTGGTTTTAGCTGGATTTAGCTAGTCATTTTCCAGCCTGACCAGCTAAGACCAGTCTGGAAATGGTTGGAAACAAGCCTGGAAATGGCTAAAACCCCTCTAAAACCAGGCTGGTCAACCAGCTAAAACCAGTCAACCAGCCTAGGCTGGTTTAAGCTGTTTTTTTCAGCAGGGTAAATACGCCATACCTTTTCTTCTAAATCAGAGACGACATAATCATTGTACAACACCTCTTTTAAATGTGCATTAACTGAACAATGACTTTCAGTGTCTATAAAAAAGAAAATCAAACCTGGAGAGTCTAAAACCCTTTTGTATGAGGAACTACTTTCTTCCACCATTCATTCACATCAGCAGCTGACATCAGAACAGCAGAAACCGCTGCTCATTCACACACATCACTGTAGAGCTAGTGTCTGAGTGATTCTCTAGCATAATGTCTAAAGTGCTGACAGAACAGCTGATTTTGCTCACATTGTAAGATTATAAGGCTGAACAGCAGGAAATGCCATCAGTCTACAGAGATATCTCCCAGTATTTCTCTTTTGCAATCAGGAGATCACAGTATTACTATGGTATAAATACAGCACTGCAACATACAAAGAGAGAGATCCACTTAGAAGTCAACTGTCTTTGCATAAAGAGCGGCCGCTGATGGCCGATGACGTGCTGTCTCTCAGAAATTATATTTTAAAATAGGAACTGTCCTTTTAAATAAACTGCATAGTTGCAATCTAAACAACATTATCAACTAAAGAAGCCTCAAAATTTGTAGCAGCAATATTTGTCAAACTGTAGTGTCCTCTGCTTGATGCTGTATGTGAGCGGAGTAATACACTCATACAAACACAAACACACACACACACACACACACACACACACACACACACACACTATTAGATTTACACACGATGACTTACTCTTTGATATATTGATATATTGTTATTATGTGAGATATCTATCTAATCTCCCATTTTATTTTGATATTAAACAGAGATTCTGCACATAACAGACCGTCTGTAGACAGAAAATAACTCCAGTAGATTTAAACTGCATGCAAACAGAGTAAAGCGAATACATTATTCCTGAATGTTGAGCAGAAATAATGGAACTCTTTATTCCTGCTCAACATTCAAGAGGAATTGATTGTGTTCATCCTGTTTGCGTTCAGCGCAGCTCACAGATAACCGTGCCGTGTCTCTCGCTGGTGTATTTATGAGTTTGTGTATAAATATAATGCTGTGCGCTGGCCTCAGAACAGCTCCAGGGTGATTGTGTGCAATAATTCTCCACATGATTATAAAGCTCTGTGCTCAAATATCGCCCAGAATCTGCGCTTGTTTTATGACGCTGGTCTGAGAAAAAAATGAGAGACTTTTGGAGGATTAAGAGCTTGTAATTTTACACTTTTCTCATCGCCTCACACTTATACTTACTTTTTACTGCTGTTGTAAATTTCATCTCGTTATTCGCTTCTTATCCGTTTAAAAAATGTCAAAAAAAAAAAAAAATGTAAAAGATAAACATAATTAATTATTTAAGTGATTATATACCCTGTGTTGGTGTGGGTTTCCTCCAGGTGCTCTGGTTTCCCCCACAGTCCAAAGACAAGCGGTATAAATGAATTGGGTTGGTTAAATTGGCCGTAGTGTATGAGTGTGTGTGTGTGTGTGTGTGTGTGTGTGTGTATGCAAGAGTGTATGGGTGTTTCCTAGTGATGGGTTGCGGCTGGAAGGCCACCCGCTGTGTAAAAGGTGCTGGATAAGTTGGCGGTTCATTCCGCTGTGGTGACCCCAAATTAATAAAGGGTGTAAGCCGAAAAGAAAATGAATGAATGAAGTGATTATTTAAAAATGTTATTATATTATTAAATAAATATTAAAATGAAAAATGTTATTATTTGGTTTTCTTTGTACAACTTTTACACTCTTGTTTTTTGTTATCGTATGCAGTTTTTTTCTTTATATGCTTAGTAAAAGTTGTCTAACAATTACAAAAAAAAGTTATAAATGATTAAATAACTGTATTATATTATATTATATTATACTGTATTATATTATATTATATTATATTATATTATATTATATTAAATTATATTATATTATATTATATTATACTATATTATATATATTATTTTATATTATATTATATTATACTATATTATATTAAATTATATATTATATTATACTATATTATATATATTATATTATATTAAATTATATTATATTATATTATATTATACTATATTATATTATATTATATTATATTATACTATATTATATTATACTATATTATATATATTATATTATATTATATTATACTATATTATATTATATTATATTATATTATATTATACTATATTATATTATATTATACTATATTATACTATATTATATATTATATTATATTATATTATATTATACTATATTATATTATATTATATTATATTATATTATATTATATTATACTATATTATATTATACTATATTATATATATTATATTATATTATATTATACTATATTATATTATATTATATTATATTATATTATACTATATTATATTATATTATATTATATTATACTATATTATATATTATATTATATTATATTATATTATACTATATTATATTATATTATATTATATTATATTATATTATATTATATTATACTATATTATATTATACTATATTATATTATATTATATTATATTATACTATATTATATTATATTATACTATATTATACTATATTATATATATTATATTATATTATATTATACTATATTATATTATATTATATTATATTATATTATATTATATTATATTATATTATATTATACTATATTATACTATATTATATTATATTATACTATATTATACTATATTATATATATTATATTATATTATATTATACTATATTATATTATACTATATTATATTATATTATATTATACTATATTATATTATATTATACTATATTATACTATATTATATATATTATATTATATTATATTATACTATATTATATTATACTATATTATATTATATTATATTATACTATATTATATTATATTATACTATATTATACTATATTATATATATTATATTATATTATACTATATTATATTATATTATACTATATTATACTATATTATATATATTATATTATATTATACTATATTATATTATATTATACTATATTATATTATATTATATTATACTATATTATATATATTATATTATATTATATTATACTATATTATATTATACTATATTATACTATATTATATATATTATATTATTATATTATATTATACTATATTATATATTATATTATATTATACTATATTATATTATATTATACTATATTATACTATATTATATATATTATATTATATTATATTATACTATATTATATTATATATATTATATTATATTATACTATATTATATTATATTATATTATACTGTATTATACTGTATTATATTATATTATATTATACTATATTATATTATATTATATTATACTGTATTATATTATATTATATTATATTATATTATATTATACTGTATTATATTATATTATATTATACTATATTATATTATACTGTATTATACTGTATTATATTATATTATATTATATTATATTATATTATACTGTATTATATTATATTATATTATATTATATTATATTATAATAAGTTGATATGCAAGAAAATCTGGGATCTGAATTGAGAGAATCACCTATAAAATTGTGCAAATTAAATATTTCTAACCTGAAAGTTTTCATATACAGTAGGAAATTCACAACATGTATCAATAGACCATGATATTTAATATTCTAATGATTTTTGGCATGAATGAAACACAGTTTTAACTCTACAAATATTCAATCTTAACTTTACAGATATGACTTTGTATAACTTAACTTGCTTTAGTGCTGCAGAGAAACAGTTTTAGAGCAATAATTATTTTCTGACATTAATTATTAAAAGACTCTTGAAGAATCACAGTTTGGCCTCAGAACACATCATATGTTAATAATAATAATAATAATAATAATAAACATTATTGTCTATAGTGCCTTTAATAGGACATCTCAACATGCTTTACACAGCAGATAAAAATGAGCGAGAGACAAAATCCAGTGTTAATGTTGGAATTGAAGCTTTCAGATGAATAGATTTGATTTGATTTTCCTGAAAATGTATTGATTTGACTGGTATGGTGTGTTTTTGTCTTTTCTATTTTGAGCTTAATAAAGGAATACATTTCTGTTTACTCATTTGTGGAAATCATCTTCTCTACAGCGCGGCTCAAATAAAGCTGATGTGTTAATGAGGAGTCCTGGACGTTCACACCGGAGCATAGTAAACTTTTTTACACATCTTTAAAGATGAGGGTGAATGTGTCGCTCTGTAAAGCGTGGCGGTGTGAAATATCTGTTCACTTTTAGAGCTTCAGCTGTTGCTGGAGTTTAGTTTACAGCCAGTCATTTACTCACAGGTCAAAGTGTGTTTGAACACACAGAGAAGCTCCGTCCAGCTCTTTAAAGCAGACGAAGCAGCTGCTAACACACACTATTTCAGACGCTTCCCAACACTACATTACTGTCAGATATGTGCTGCAACGACTTGTACTGTGCATAATAGGATAAAATAACACAAAAATGATTATGATGAAAGTTTTATTTATCATTTACAACGCATGTTACTAACTACCTTGATGTCAAAACCAGACAGTTCAATTTTTTTATGCGTTTTTGACATTTTTGAGCTTTCTGGGGCGAATTTTAATGTGTTTTTAAACTATTTCTTGATGTTTTTATACATATATAGTTTTATATAGTATATATATATATATATATATATATATATATATATATATATATATATATATATATATATATATATATATATATATATATAGTTTTTTTTTTTTTTTTTTTTTTTACAAATTTCTGACATGTTTTTGATGCGCTTTTGACATATTTCTTTTAACTTGTTTTTTTGTCATGTTTTTTTGACATGGTTTTGTGTGGTTTAACATGGTTTGACATTGACTTTTTGATGCAAAATAGTTGACGTTTTTAATGGGGTTTTTAAATATTTTTTTACTTTTTTGTATTCACATTTTTCCATGTTTGTTGATATTTTTGACATGCTTTTTTATAAATATATATATTTTTTTTTAATTATGTGTTGACATGTTTTTTGTTGCCATTTTAAATATTTTGTACATGTTTTTGTATGGTCTTTTCTAATATTTTTTTATAATTTTTGACATGTTTTTGATATGTTTTATTGGCATGTTTCTTTACACGTTTTTATGCATTTTAACATGTTTTTGGACGTTGTTGTTTTTTTTTTACAAATGTCTGACATGTTTTTTATGCACTTTTAACATGTTTTTTGTTGTTGTTTTTACAAAAGTCTGACATGTTTTTATGCATTTTTAACATGTTTTTGGATATTTTGTTGTTGTTTTTTTTACAAATGTCTGACATGTTTTTTAATGCATTTTTAACATGTTTTTGTGTGTTTTTTGTTGTTGTTTTTACAAATGTCTCACATGTTTTTTATGCATTTTTAACATGTTTTTAGATGTTTTTATTGTTGTCTTTTTTTACACATTTCGGACATGTTTTTGACATGTTTTTATGTAATATATATCAGTGTATTATGTATTTTATCAGTTATAATCAATAATAAATTTTTCTGTTTGTAAAGTACCTCCATAATCTGCTGTTCCTCTTCTCCAGCTGTACAGACAGGACTGCAGGACTCTGGGAACGGTGGTGAAGATGCTGATCTCCAAACATCCAGCCCTGCAACAGAAGCTCCAGACCGCTATGACAGAAATCCTGCTGGATATCAAAAGGAAAAACCTGGAAAAACTCAGTCTGTTCATCTCTGAGGTGAACGCATCGGCTAAACCATAATCTAGAAACACAATATCCGACTATACAGAAGCAGCGTTTGTGGAGTTCAGTTTTCTGTAGCGACGTTCCCTTGTTCACATCTCAATCTATAATGTTGTATTTTTGCATGATACACTTTTGTATTAAACTCATTAATAAGTTGTGTTTTGAGCTACAAGTGCTGTTTAGCTTCGTTTTTTTCGCAACTACACTGCAAAAAATGCATGTTTTTGTCTTGTTTCTAGTGCAAATATCTAGAAATTCTGAAATCAAGCTGTATTTTCTAGACAAGTAATAAATATAGTCTTGTTTTCAGAAATAATGAGTCAAAATGAAGCGAGTTTTTCCTTAAAACAAGCAAAATAATGTTATTTTAAATCGATTATTTTGATGTTTTAATGAAAAACAAACTAATTTTGACTCATTATTTCTGAAAACAACACAATATTTATTTCTAGTCTAGAAAATGCTTCTTGATTTCAGAATTTCTAGATATTTGCACTAGAAAAAAAGACAAAAACTCTGAGAAATAAGCATTTGTTGTAGTGTACACACAGAATTAATGTGCATTTAAAATCTAAAACCTGTGCACATTACATTAAAAACCAATATTATACATCAGTCTACAAACTGAATGAAATAAAAACACAAGCTATATAAACAGCCCATAAATAAGTGTATTAATACAGATTACAGAATAAAGCAAACCCAAAATGTGCATAAATTCATCCATATCTCACTTTTATTATTAGCCTTATGTTCCAGTTAGCATTAACACTGTTTGACCCATCAATAAAATAACACTGGATAATAATATGCAACGTACAATAGTGCCAAAGCTGACCCTGGCATGTAGGTGTTGATTTATTTTTAAAACCCTGATTAACAAAAGCGTATCTGCTGCAAAATTAGTCCTGTTGTCCATTTGTGTTCAGTAACACTCTTTAAAAAACATCTTCTGTGACTCAGGGATATAAAAATATTAGCATTTTACAGTATATACACATTCACTTTCGCAAAACAAAGTTAAATTATCACTCCGTTAGTCTCTAAAAGCGGCGGCTTTATAAATATTATATTCTTCTGGATCTTTCAAAGACTATAATCACTTATTATATGCATATTAAAGCACGGTTTAGAAATCAGAAATCGCTGCATGGGAAGACTAGCAAAACTAATCATAGATATTTACATTAGATATCGCATACGGGCCCTAAGCATGCGTCAATAATGCCAACACAAGACCAATGTTAATCTGAAGATGCTGGACTCTTGTGCTTATTTAACAGGGAGGGAGGATAATACATTTCCATGCACACAAACTATGGGTAATGCCCATGTGATCACTTATCCATCGATGTAGAAAAGTGATGTAAAACTATCATTTTCATACTGATAACATACAGACCACCAGGAAAACTCCCGATCATAGATACATGTGTATATATCTATAACTCCAGAAGGCCAGTCCACCACTGCACCTTTGTCCCACATTCATTTCAAAGGAGAGCTTGCCTTAACCAAGATGGCGGCTCTATTGACACATTCCTTCCAGTAGACAACAATAGTGTAGGCGACATCTAATGTATACATCTATGAAAATCACTGCAATCGAGACTAGCACATTTAGGCCACGCCCACATCAGGGTGGGAAAAACTATCTAATCCACTCCATTGATTTTCTATTGTGGGAATTTTATAACTGTTTAGAACTTATTATAAACAACAGAACTATTCCAAAAAGCTGCTGTGTGATGTGTTGTACAGCAAACAATCTAAAAAAATGAGAGTTAAGTTTTTAATAAGCAACTAAAGCCTTTTTAGCCACTGGGACGTTTAAGTTGACTTTTTTGCAGTTATATCCTAATCTAATCATGATCAACTGTTTATCATTGGAAAGGTCTGAAACTTCTGAATACATATTTTACCACTGTTTATTGTTATGTAGGTAGATTAATATATTAAAATACCTTTACTGTCATTTTAACCTGTGGGAGCATTAACTGTTATATTTTAAACCATGATAATGTAGTCTAAACAAAGCAATCATGACAAAATGTTTAGCATTTGAAAGCTTTTAATGTCTAGCTCTCATATCTAGTGGCTGATTTTTGATAGATATTACCGAGCAACAGTTATATATTAATTTGCAATAAGAATATTCAGAGTTGTAAAGAATTACTTTGCTACAGCAATCCCCATATATACATTTTTTGTAAATATAGATGTTTTTTTAGGCTAAATTCAACTCAAGTGCCACCAAACTGCTCACACCTCTTTATAATGTGATGTCCACTTTATAAATATTGTAGAAAGTATGAAAGAATATGGTTCATATTCCTCAAAACATTGGGGGCGCTGTTGTATGGTCACCAATGGAAACTGGTGGTCATGTCTGGTACTGCACTCAAGCAAAATATTAAGCTCTTCTTTTGAGATATCAACTTTTTTGGGGGGGATATCATTTGTTCAGATATTTAGCTCAGATTAATTTTGTTAATTTTAGGCTAAAAATGTTTTGTAAAATACATATTTTTTGTAATATCATAACATATACATTCATTGTTTTATTATTTTCAGATTTTCTAACTTTTTTTTTATTTAATGTTTTTCTTTTCACCTGACTTTTGTGTCCACATTATACATTTTGGGGGGGGGGTCGAAAGCTAATAAAAATGTCATTCTGTTTTTTACTGTTTACATCAATACAAAGTCAATGGAGTGGGTTAGATTGTGCCCCCTCTCTCAAAGTGGGTGTGGCCTTCAGATTCTGACATGTCGCGCTCTGTCTCGGTGCATTATTTCAAAATAAAAGCTTTGACATTCAGATGCAGATCAACTGAATCAATCATCAATCCGTTTGGTTTTGTCTTATGAAATAATACAGTTTTTGCCTTTCCGTCCTCTCTTCTGTTTGGACTTTGTCCTTGTGCCGAAAGCAGCTTCATCTGAAGTGTAATACTGGTACCGAGGTTGTCTTGGTTGAGGAATCGGCTGACCCAAAAAAAACCCTTCCTCTTCTGATTCTGACGATGAGGAAGAGCACGTGGAGCACCAATCGTCTTCATAAAGACGTGTAAATCTCTCCGTACGCAAACCGTCACCATATTGAGCGCCATTATGACCCAATCCATGCTTCCGACGATCATCTTTAAAGCAAACACGAGGCTTTTCTTCTTTTGGCGCCAAATGAAGTGCATTATCTGACCGAGACATGCGGCTTCTTCTTCTTCTGTGGTGATGCCGCGGCCGCTGATGATCTTGTTCGTCAAACTGAAACGCTCGTCTACGAGTTCGTTCGCTCATTGGCGGCTGTCGAACCTCCAGCTCATCGTATCTCCCATTATCTATGACATCATCAGAGAACTTCACCTGCTGTGTTTTGGACTGGGACTTTGACCTCCTCAGCACAGGTAAGCGCGGTGGTTTGGGGTGTACCTCAGGGCTCGGTGCGCCCTGCTCCTGCTGTTCCTCCATAACTTGCGTTCGGTCCAGATCAGACGTCAGGCTCTTCATCGAGGAGTTAAGCGTTCCCATGTTACTCGTGTTCTCACAGCGATTCAGATCTGAGAACTTTTGTAAGGAGAAGAGCAAGGGCTTGTCTTTAACATCACCATCAACCGAAGCACCTGAAAGGAGCACAGAAGGTCAGGTTATACGCTTACAAAAGACTTCAAATAGAGGCTTTATTATTATGGAGTGCCACTTTTTTTATGGAGTGCCAAAATAGTTCCTGGAGGAGCAGTGATTTGAAGAGTTGAACACAAATTAAATATCAAACTCGCTTGATCAAGTTCTCCATGTATGGACACAGAGAGAATTCAATCCAGACCCATATTTCAAGAGCACTACACTGCAAAACGCTTTTCTTATGTAGAGTTTTTGTCTTGTTTCTAGTCCAAAAACCTATAAATGTTTAAATCAAGAAGCATTTTCTAGACAAGATCAAAATATTGTCTTGTTTTCAAAAATGGGTCAATTGGGAATTTTTCCTTAACCTCCTAGGGTTATACGTGGACAGCACATTTTAGCTCTTAAGTGGCTATTTAAAATACTTTAAATGTTTTATATTTTGTTACAGACATACAGTGTCATCTGAATGTGAAATGAAATGTCTTAAACCCTATTTTTAACTGTCCAAAATGGGGAAAACAATGTTGTTTTTACTCTCTGATAGTCAAAGCAAAAAAAATTCTATGTTAAATATGCATTAAAAACAGTCAGGAAAAAGTGTTTTATGGATATTTGGACCACGAGTCCACATATATGGACATCCTTTTTCTCTAAAAGTCCATCATATCAAAAGATGATACTTAGATTTTTATTCTAATGAGGTTCCAATAAGCCCAAATAGCAAAGAGAAATCAAATCTGCATGTAAAAAACACTCTGGGCTTTAAGAGGTTAAAATAACCTGCCAATGGGCATATCAAAACAAAAACAAGACTACATTTATGACCTGGTAACTCTGGCCACTCCCACCCGCAGCCTTCGTTCTTCATCTGCAATCTTGCCGTGTCAGGTGGTCCAGCTTTTTCGTACAGTGCGCCTTGGTTACGGAAGTTACGGAATGGCCTACCCACCAGCAGCAGGAATGCTGTTTCTCTGGAATGTTTCAAGAAACTTCTCAAGACTCCCCTTTTTACCATTGTTTTTAACTTAGATTGATTATTTTGGTTAATTTTATCATATAATTGTATTGAATCGTTCATATTTTATTGTGTTTTTTTTTTTTTTGACTGTTTTTATTGTTCTGCTTTGTTTGGCTGGTATCTCTGTTAGCGCTTTGGGACTGAGAAAAGCGCATTCTAAATGAAATGTAGTATTATTATTAATATTACTAGATTATTTTGCTTGTTTTTAAAGAAAAACTTACTTCATTTTAACTATTTCTTTCTGAAAACAAGACCATTTGTTTTTGCTCGTCTAGAAAATGCTTCTTGATTTAGGAATTTTTAGTTATTTGGACTAGACACAAGATATTTATGCCAACATTTTATGAAAACATTGATTATTATGCCAGAATGAGATTATAGTTGCTATATCAGCCTAGAAAATAACAACTTTTCAATTCAAGATCTAATTTGATTGGTTGATCTATGCTAAGATAAGCTAAAAGTGCCCCTGCCAGATCCAGAGAGTGCCTGAAAATGCATAATTCAACAGTTTAATTCTAGGTAAGCTGTAAAATGAGCCTTTTTTTAAGTGAGGTGTCCTTAAATTAAACCTGCACTTGTAACAAATCCAGGCCAATTGCAGAACTCTCCAGGACATTCGTCCTTTATGGGAAAAATTGAACTCAAAATAATAATTAAGTAAAATAATCTTATGTCAAAAGGAAAAACAAGATTATTTAGCTTATTAGGCCGAGTCTCACCTGTGATGTTGGACAGCGCTAAAGAGTCCATGGAGTCTCTGATGTTCAGATCTGCTTCTTTAAGTTGATCAGTGATGCATTCTAGCGAGTCATTAAACCACTGTTTATTATCTTCATGTTTAAAGCTCGCTCCATGCTCCAGATCCAGATCCTGGAGCTTTCTGCTGCTGGCAGGACCGGGGTGGCTGCCGTACGCAGAGTCTCCTAGCCCATCCTGGGACTGAGTCCAGTACATGTCTGCCTTGTATTTCTTACTAGCCAGACTGCTACTCCCACCACCGCTAGTCTTACTTTTAATCTCAGAATCAGTCCAGATAGATAGATCAGTCCTGGCGTCCTGAAACATCCCATGTTCGCCAAATTTGAGGAGGAGTTGTGTCATGTAGTCGTCATGTTCAGCCCATTCCTCGTGGTCTTCCGGAGCCTCCTGATCATCTCTATTCCTCCAGAAGTGGTTATCAGAAAAGTTTAGCTGTGAAAGCCTTTTGGACAGGGTGTCATCAGCGTTTCCGGAGAGTCCTGGAAACTTATAGTTGCTCGCGGGCGAAAATAAAAGCGACTGTCGACACTGGTCTGCAGAACGACTGCTTTTTCCCATCTTCACACTGCGGCGGGACTCCCGGGATCTGGCGGACTGGAAAGCGGAATCGGAGGAGTCTGAAGCCTGCACATCCTCCCCCAAACTGCAGGCTTTGGAGCAGTAGATTCGGCCCTGTCTGGGTAGAAACGGACAGCCCAGCAGGGAGCTTTTACACTGAGCGCAGCTGAAACAAGCGTCTGTGGCGTGCCAGTGAAGGCCGTCATATGTCATCTGGGCATGATCCACACCTACAGCAAAATAAACTGGAGTTATTAAAGGTTCACTTCTTCAGGCACAGGCAGAGTGTGGTTTGTGGTAATGATGAGAGACATCAGGGCGCGGGTGCATGAAAGCCCTGAAGTCATTCAACTTAATGTCGGGATAAAACAGAGGTTAAAACGTTCCTGTTTTCCCACATTGTGATGTACATCTAATTGAAACAGTCCTGACAGTAGAAAAAAATGTAGGGAGGTGCATGATTTTGTCCTTTGGAAACCAAGTGGGTTGTTGGAAGGGTGTTGCTAACAGAGTGGAGAAAGATAGATGAAAGCAGGGCAGGAACAAGACACAAGACACTGATAGCCCCTCCCTAAAGGACTGATAGTCTCGCCCTAATGAACTAATAGTCCCAGCCAAATGACTGATAGCCCCTCCCTAAATGACTGATAGGCCCTCCCTACAGGACTGATAGATCCACCCTTAAGGACTGATAACCCTGCTTTAAATTACTGATAGTCCCGCCCAAAAAGACCGATAACCCTGCCCTAGAAGTCTCATAGCCCTGCCCTAAGGGACTGAAAGTACTGCCCTAAATGACTAATAGCCCCGCCCTAAAGGACTGCTAGCGCCTCCCTAAAGAACTTATAGCCATTATCTAAATGACTGATAGCCATTGCCTAAAGGACTGATAGACCCACCCTTAAGGACCGATAACCCTGCTTTAAATTACTGATAGTCCCGCCCTAAAAGACCGATAACCCTGCCCTAAAAGACTCATGGCCCAGCCCTAAATGACTGAAAGTACTGCCCTAAATGACTAATAGCCCCACCCTAAAGGACTGATAGCCCCTCCCTAAATAACTGATAGCCATTATCTAACGGACTTATAGCCCCTCCCTAAAAGACTCATAGCCCCGCCCTAAAGGACTGAAAGTACTACCCTAAATGACTAATAGCCTGGCCCTAAAGGCCTAATAGCCCCACCCTAAAGGACTGATAGCCCCTCCCTAAAGAACTGATAGCCCCTCCCTAAAAGACTCATGGCCCAGCCCTAAATGACTGAAAGTACTGGCCTAAATGACTAATAGCCCCACCCTAAAGGACTGATAGCCATTATCTAAAGGACTTATAGCCCCTCCCTAAAAGACTCAAAGCCCCGCCCTAAAGGACTGAAAGTACCGCGCTAAATGACTAATAGCCTGGCCCTAAAGGACTAATAGCCCCACCCTAAAGGACTGATAGCCATTATCTAAAGGAGTTATAGCCCCTCCCTAAAAGACTCATAGCCCCGCCCTAAAGGACTGATAGACATTATCTAAAGGACTTATAGCCCCTCCCTAAAAGACTCAAAGCCCCGCCCTAAAGGACTGAAAGTACTGCGCTAAATGACTAATAGCCTGGCCCTAAAGGACTAATAGCCCCACCCTAAAGGACTGATAGCCATTATCTAAAGGAGTTATAGCCCCTCCCTAAAAGACTCATAGCCCCGCCCTAAAGGACTGAAAGTACTGCCCTAAATGACTAATAGCCTGGCCCTAAAGGACTGATAGCCCCATCCTAAAGGACTGATAGTCCCTCCCTAAAGGACTGATAGCCCCTCCCTAAAAGACTCATAGCCCTGCCCTAAAGGACTGAAAGTCCTGCCCTAAATTACTAATAGCCCGCCCTTAAGGCATTTGATGTAACCAGAAGTGAAGACTGTGAAGTGAAGTCTTTCAAACCTTAATGAGTTTCTTTATTCTGTTGAACACAAGTGAAGATCGTATTTGTTATGAAACTCAATGTTACAGGTGTTCAGCATTCTTCAAAATATCTTCTTTTGTGTTCAACTGAATAACTCATAAATGTTTGCAATCACTTGAGAGAGATCACACAATGAGTAAAGTTTTATTTATGTGTGAACTGTCCCTTTAAGCTCCATCAGTTGACTCTCAGGTTTTTGTATTGCATCTTAAGCTTACCGAACGGTTCCCTTACGTTTGTAACAGAGGTATTAGTGATCTTGAGGAGTTTGATGCTCACCGATGTGCTGTGCGCAGGCCTGGCAGTACTCGGCATACAGAGACTGGAAGCACCCGCAGCAGAACGGCCGTCCGTCCTTCATGATGTAGCGCTGGCCACCCAGAATAACCTCACACTCACTGCAGGAGAAGTGCTTCATGTGCCAGTGCCGGCCTTCTGCTTCTGTGCATTCATCCGCAAAAATAATCTGACAGCACAGCGAGAGAGGGACGAATCAGCAACAGGCAGAAATACTGCAGCTTTCTTTACATCCACATATTATTATTAGCATTTTAGAATTTTGCATAATACGGATTTGCATAATGCATAAAGTAAAATAAAGTCTTTTATTAGATATATGATATCAGACTTACTTAGTAGGTGAAGTTAAAAAGGTACATTTTTTAATTTCATGCATCATTTTTAGTAACTATACTCTCAAAATCATTCCACATAAGTTTACAGATTAAAATGTGTTTTTAAACAAAATTATGTGCAGAAATAGCTAAATAATTATAATAATCTGACTGGATTTAACCAATAAGAGAGAGAAGCGGACGCTTAGGGTCCTAGGAAATATGGGGGCCCCAATAAATACCTGGAAGTTTCTTTAAGTTATATATAGCATAGCTTTCTATCATATTTTGTATAGTGAGGGTCTATCAAATAAAGTATTTACATAATTATTACATTCATGCAAACCTGGAAATGTGAAAAGGGTGTGTTGTTTTCAGATGTTAATTCATTTTAAAATATGTAGACTCAAAAGAAGATTGAGTAATATAGGCTGAAGACAGCTAAATAAGTAAACACACAATGCATATTAGGACTGTTGGACCCCATAGCTGGAATTGCTGAAAACTTCACCTCTAAACTGCTAGTGAGTGAGTGTGTGTGTGTGTTTTTGAAGATCTCCTCTCACCTCATCACAGGAGGAGCAGCGGGGCTTCAGTAGCTCAGCGTGGTGTCGACCGCAGTGCACTTTCCCATCATGATAGAAGTAAATGAGATCCACCAGGAGCTCCGAGCAGGTGGAGCAGGTGAAGCAGGCCGGATGCCAACACTGACCTGCTGCTGCCGCCCGCGACACACACACCACCATCTCCCCCCCGCCGAGGCGCTCTCCACACTGCACACACAACATTTACAGTGTATTACACACTGTTACACCAGCATTATACACTACTCTCCTGACTGCCTGAACTGCTGGAGTGTCTCAAATACGACGGCTTTTATCCGCTGCTCTTTGTCTTTGTTCAGCTGCTTTGACACAGAATGAGAATAAAGCTCAGCTTGACTTTAATATTGCAGATTGTGATGTGACTATAGCAGATTTGCACATTGTGATTTCAATGCTGAACCGATATATTGTGCAGTCATAGTTTGGTTTTTAAGATCACAAGTGGTTGTGTAAACATTTCACACATGTCATGACTTTACCAAGTACGACACAATCCTGGATTAACATCTCCGTTGATCCTGGAACACCATTTTAGGTAGAAAATGTAAACCAAACCATAACTGTAAACTATTCCCCCAATCAGAGGGGAATAATAGTTGGGTAACACTCATGTGGAAGTACATAACCCTAATCGTAAGCCTAAACTCAACATAAACTCTAAACCAATCCCTTAATTCTGATTGGCTGATTGGATGTTGTTCCAGAATCAACAGAGATGTCCAGGAATCCAGGGTCATGTCCTACTGGGTGCATCTCCTCACTGCATATCATAATGTGCACGACTCTGCATGTGACATCATCATGTTGTGTGTTTAAGGTCCGTGTGCAGATCCACCATCGTGTGTAACCCTGGGTTTTTGTCAGTGCACTCACGTGTTCACACACAGCATGATGTACGGTGCGGGGCAGGATTTTAAGCGTTCCTCGTCCCAGCGCCTCTTTCTTTCTCTGTACGCTGAACATGTGCAGCTCCTTCTTCTCCTCTTCGCTCAGAGACTGGCAGTACCGCACCTGACGGACACATTTACAACACCTTTACTGACAAAATATTAGACTTGAACTCCCATGCTGGATCTTTTGTGCACGAGTGTTCTTGTTTGCACACAGGAGGGAATAATGATGGAGGATTTGACCAAAACAAATGCATGCAATGTGTTTGGAGAGCGTGGAAAGAAACATCATCCATTTGGGATGAACCAGGAATCCAATGAAAGTCTGTGAGAATGCATTCACCTCTGCAAATATCTCTCAGTTTGGCAGAACTTTTTTGCTCATCACAAATTCTTGTGTGTAGTTTGTTAATAATGTTCATTTATTCATTTTCCTTCAGCTTAGTGCCTTATTTCCTAGGGGTTACCACAGCGTAATGAACCACCAATTATTCCAGCGTGTGTTTTAAGCAGCGGATGCCCTTCCAGCTGCAACCCAGTACTGGGAAACACCCATACACACTCATTCACTTCGGCCAATTTAATTCATCAGTTCCCCTATAGCGCATGTGTTTGGACTGTGGGGGAAACCGGAGCACCCGGAGGAAACCCGCCAACACGGGGAGAACAAGCAAACCCGGGACTCGAACCAGCGACTTTCTTGCTGTGAGGCCACCGTGCTAATGTTTTCAATAACTTTTAAAACTTAAAGTTACACTCCACTTTCTTAAATGCTCTTTTTACAGCTCTCCTAGACTTTTGAGCCTAAACAGTTGAGTTTTACCATTATTTTGAATCCATTCAGCCGATCTCCGCGTCTAGCAAGAGCACTTTTATCTTAGCTTAGCATAGATCATTGAATCAGATTAGACCATTAGCATCTCATTCAAAAATGACCAAAGAGTTTATATAATTTTCCTATTTAAAGCTTCTGTAGTTCTTCATTGTGTACTAAGACTGACAGAAAATGAGAGTTGTTATTTTCTAGGCTGATATGAGTAAAGGAACTATATTCTCATTCTGGCATAATAATTGAGGAACTTTGCTGCCATAAAATGTCTGTAGCAGGTGCAATAATGTTTCGCAGCATCTGAAAATAGTTCAGCTGGGAACGATGTGTAATATGTTTAGGCACTGTGTAATATGATTGTGCTGCTTTAGCCATGATAAGTTCCTTGATTATTATGCCAGAATGAGAGTATAATTATAGACATGTTGCCCTAGAAAGTAGCAACTGTTCATTTGCCTTAATAGTTTTTTTTGTTTGTTTGTTTGTTTGTTTGTTTGTTTGAAAGCTATTTTTTTATTGGTAAAACCTGTAAGTACAACATGTAGCAACACGTAATTAAATATACATAATAAATGCATATAAACACATAACATCAAATAATTTTCTATCATTCTTAGTACACGATGTGACCACAAAAGAGTCCAGCTGTAAATAGGAAAATTACCCAAACACTTTGAGTGAGATGCTAATGGTCTAATCTGATTCAATGATCTATGCTAAGCTAAGCTAAAAGTGCTTGTGCCAGACCTGGAAATCAGCTGCATGGATTAAATAATTGCAAAACTCAACAGTTTAACTCTAGAGAAGCTGTAAAATGAGCATATTTCCAAAAAAAAGAGGGAGTGTTCCTTAAAGACTACAGAAGTCAGCGCGTGATTTAAAGAGACAGTTCACCCTAAAATGAACATTTTGTTGTCATTTATTCACCGTTTACTTTCAAACCTTAGTTTCAAACCTTTGAGTTTCTTTCTTTTGTTAAAAGATATTTTGAAGAATGCTGAAACCTGAAACCATTGACTTTTTCCTACTATGGAAGTCAACGGTTATAGGTTTCCAACATTCTTCAAACTATCTTCTACAGTGTTCAACAGATGTTTTGTTAGAAGTTTTGAACAAGGGAAAGTAAATAATGGCAGAATATACATGATTGTGTGAACGATCCCTTTTATTTGTGCTGAAAAGAAGATATTTTGAAAATGCTGAAAACTGGTAACCATTGACTTCCATTGTATTTGTTTTTCCTACTATGGAAGTCAATGGTTACCGGTTTCCAGCATTTTCAAAATAAAGGTTTAAAACTACTTGAAGAAGAATAAATAATGAGTAAATGTTCACTTTTGTGTCAACTGTCCCTTTAAACAGCAAAAACACGTCACTCGCTGAAAAACACAAGCTGTGCATTTTCAAGCGGTTGATGCCACAGATAAGAATAAATGAGCATTTTCTGTGACCAAAGCAACCTCTGGAGGCTTTCAGGCCGCAGGAATGTGAATATTCTTGATACCACATGATAAAGAGCATCATAATAGTCTCATTGTGCAAACTCCCACAGAGAGACGAGGTGACAAACATCTTTCTGTGATGCAGGAATCTAAAAACACCCACAGTTTAACCCGTGAGCTGCTGGGTCGTTTTCAACCACTCTGGGCTGATTTTGAGTCTTAATTTGGCCACAGCTTTCTCTGTGTTTTACCAAATGTGATGATGGTTAGCACTGTCACCTCACAGTAAGAAGGTCCTGGCTGGGTCAGTTGGTGTTTCTGTGTGGAGTTTGCATGTTCTCCCCGTGTTGGTGTGGGTTTCCTCCGGGTGCTCTGGTTTCCCCCACAGTCCAAACACATGCGCTATAGGGGAATTGAGGAACTGAATTGGCCATAGCGTATGTGTGTGTGTGTGTGTGTGTGTGTGTGTGTGTGTGTGAATTAGTGTGTATGGGTGTTTGCCAGTACTGGGTTGCAGCTGGAAAGGCATCCGCTGCATAAAACACATGCTGGAATAGTTGGTGGTTCATTCCGCTGTGGCGACCCCTGATGAATAAAGGGACTAAGCTGAAGGAAAATGAATGATATCTGATCTGATATACTGTGCAGTGGTATTTTGAGTGTGTTGTGAAATGTGACGTGTGGGTTGTCTGGACTGCTGGAGAAACAGTGCAGTGTGTGATGAGATCTGATGAAGATCTGCTTCTCTTCTCTGTGTGTTTTCAGTAAACTCACTTCATTATCGTGAGGAGGCAGCTGGTACAGGAGCTGTTTAATGCGCTGTTTCTCCCCTGGGCTGTTCACATACGGGACTTTATCTTCCGGGAGGCATGAGAAATACAGCGCAACCTGAAGATCAGATAGAGAGAGAGAGATCAGTCATTAAAGGCACTACATATACAAAAAGAGGATTTTTGATTTTGCTCATAACATCACACTGCATAGTATAAGTCTGTGAATTGGGACGCAGCACATTTATTAACCATATAAACCATACAAAGTGCTTTGAAATGTGCATTATTGACGTGTTTGATGTGTGAACTAGTTTGACCTGGGCGGGGCATACAGTAACTCCTCCCCTTATTGAAAAACAGCCAATGGCTTTTAGTTTCTCACAGCTCTGCCACTGAGAGTGGTTGAGCTCAAGCGCATCAGATGAACAGCCAATGAGAAAAAGGAGGCGGAGCAAGTCAGATACTAGAGAGCGTTTGATTGGTCAGAAGGTTTGATGAGAAACTGAAGTATGAGGAGACGACAGAAGAACATTGATCCATTTAGGTGGAAGAGACAAACTGCAATCTTTACCTGTTTATATCAGCTTTATACATCAGTTTTGTTGTTGTTGTGAAAATGAAATGTGAAAATATGCATGAAATTGTTGTTTCTTAATGTTTTTAATGATTAATTAAATAAATAAATCATTTAATTTGTTACAATTTTATTAAGCATAACAAACAACACACTTTTTCTGAGCTGTTCCTATTAAATTAATTATTTTTCTAACATTTCCCTTGATGTTTAACAGAAAATCTGCAATTTTTGGATGATAATATCCTCTAAATGTGAATTTTGTCACTGTATTTATAGCACACTAGATTATAGATGTCCATAAGACTCACATAGTGATACTAACATCTAAATTTTAACGTCACATGACCTTTTACTGAAACCTGAGCAGCAGTTGCAGTTTTTACTGTAGTCCATTGTGCTTGATTGACACGGTGACCTCTGTGAGCCTTTATGAGCGCTGGTCGTAACACTCCTGTAGATAAACAGCAGGACCGAGCGGCTCTTTTCCTTCATAAAGAGTCTCCTGCTGTTTTCCAATCACTCTACAGGAATGCCATTTAAAGCTGATGACCATAAATCACGCTCATCTTAAGCTGATATTACCTCTAACTCGACCCTCAGGCCCTTGAACAACACTGTTCCTCTTCTTACACACAATCATCACCTATAATATCAGGGCAATTGACTGAACGGCTGCTATAAACACATTACAGTTCAACACAAAAGCTAAACTATAGGATTTTAAGGCTCTCCAAATTGCTTTAGAGCTTATTCTTCAGAAATCGCTGTGTTTTATTTAGGGTTGCTCCTGGGGGTCGGGTGAGTGTGAGACATCAACGTCACAACCTGTAACCTCAAACACTGCAGTGATGTGAAATGCAATCAAAATCATATTTAATGATGCCGTTTAAGACCCTCGGTGATAAAAAACACAGCGTATACTGACATTTAATGGTTTGATGGTCACAAATTTACACACACACACAAAATCAAGACTACAGTTTTAAGCTGTTAGTCAACAATTACATTAAAAAATACAGATTTCAGAGCACACCAATACCAAAAAAATGCTATTTAGAGTTTATGTCTTGTTTCTAGTCCAAATATCATAACAATTCTTAAAACAAGATGCTTTTTTTGTTAAGTAACCATTTTTTTGTCTTGTTTTCAGAAATATTGCGTTAAAAAAAGTAACTTTTTCCTTAAAACAAGCAAAACAATCGGTAGCACTTTATTTTGATGGTCCATTTGAGTATTAGTAGACTGTCCAGCCTGATCTCACAAGAAAACGGAAGTATTTTACGTTTTGTCAGTTTAGTGGCTAATTCATACAAAATTGTACGATTTTAAAAAAGGAGGCGTGGCACCTAACCCCACCCCTAAACCCAACCGTCATTGGGGGATGAGCAAATCGTACAAAATCGTATGAATTAGATCATACGAATTCATGCGAATTAGCCACTAAATCAAAAAGTTACGAATTGCCGTGAGATTGTGTTGGACTGTCTGCTGAATATCTGCTGATACTGCTCCTTCAACAGACATTTAACTGACTATAAGAGACTTTGCAAGTACATGTCAACTTACACTAACAGTCTACTTATAATATAATGAGAATTAGCTGGCATGTAGATGCAATGTAACTTAATTCAACAACTGGACCATTAAAGTAAAGTGTGACCAAACTATCTGACATTTATAAGGAGGTTAGTAAAATAATGGTATTTCAAAGTGAAAACTACATAATTTAGCTTATTTAAACGGAGAAATTCACTTAAATTTGACTCAATATTTCTGAAAACACAATATTTTTTGCTTGTTTAGGAAGTGCTTCTTGATTTATGAGTTTTTTTTTATATTTGAACTTGGAAGCAACACAAAAACTCTTAGAAAATTTTTTTTTTTACAGTGAAGCCACTTATTTGTAAATATTTATTTTATATAAATATATTTCTTTCTTATAAGTTGGCGGTTCATTCCGCTGTGGCGACCCTTGATTAATAAAGGGACTGAGCCTAAAATAAAATGAATGAATGAATTTCTTATTTGTACAATCCGCTTGTTAAGTGTGAAGCCATGTGAAGCGGCTTCCAAGTCCAAGCACTATATACATCTGTACAGGGAGGCTCAATAAATGGTAATAATAAACGTTTACAAAGCGATGTAATACTTTCAAAATCACGATCGCGATATATATACCCATGCCTAATATCAGATGGCCAGAAAATGATTAATGTTTTATAAATTGTTCAGATATTGGTGTCTGTGATGCAGCAAGTCCAGAGACTGTACACTATGATTTCATATAGAATTCACTTTAATGTGTGATATGACTAGGCCCACACAAAATCTGTGCGCACAGAATTCAGCAGATTTTCAGACTTCATTAAATCTGTTTATTTACTTGAGTAAATGTGTGTACATCTATATTTATTCAGTTTTTAAATTAATTACAGTCATATTATCGACTAATATGAAAATGTTGATCTGATTTATGTACAGTGCAGTTTGTTCAGTCATATTTTTGTAGAGCTATTGTATGAGAGACCTAATTGGATTTGCATTTTAAACATGAAATAAATAATAATTTTATTTCACATATTAAGGTTTTAGTTATGATACTCCCAAAATAATTCCGCAGAAATCAGCAGATTTTTACCAAAATTCTCTGCAGAAATAGCAAAAACTGTCTGCAGATTCCGTCTGGCCCTAGATAAGACTAATGGTATGGTATGGGTATGATATGGTCATAAATGAATATTTTCTCAATTGAAATGAGTAGTGGTTTGGACCCAGAAACAGTATTTCATACGTCACCGATATGTCACGACTTTACAAGCAGATTAAAATATTCAACAATGCATACTCTGTAAAAGGCGATTAGTTGACTTTACTTTAAATAAGTGAGTAAACTCATTGGCTTACAATTATTAAGTAAATGAGCTATGTGCATAATAATAAAAGTTAAGTGAACATAACAGTCCCTAGTTAAGATGAAAATTTGTAATCCAATTCAATCAATTAAATTTATTAATTAGTAATTTATAAGGCAATGGGTTTACTTAATTATTGAAGTCATCGCTTTTAAAAGAGTATATTCCTGAAATATGCTTCTAATGTTGAATCGAAAATTAATGCCCTTATGTGAATTTTATTCATTCATTCATTTTCCTTCGGCTTAATCCCTTCTTTATCAGGGTCTCCACAGTGGAATGAACCACCAACTATTCCAGCATATGTTTTACACAGCGGATGCCCTTCCAGCTGCAACCCAGTACTGGGAAACACCCATACACACTCATTCTCTCACACACACTCATACACTATGGCCAATTTAGTTAATCAATTCCCCTATAGCGCATGTGTTTGGACCGTGGGGGAAACCGGAGAGGTGAGGCCACAGTGCTAACAACTGAGCCATCATGCCACCCCATGTAAATTCTTTCAATTATTCCTCAAATATTCCCCAAATAATGTTGAACAGATTAAGGAAATGTTCACAGTATTTCCTCTAATATTTTTTCTTCTGGAGAAAGTCTTATTTGTTTTATTTTGGCTACAATAAAAGCAGTTTTTAAAGCCATTTTAAGCTCAATATTATTAGCCCCCTTCAGCAATATTAGTGTTGGATTGTCTCCAGAATAAACCACTGTTATACAATGACTTGCCTAATTACCCTAACTTTACCCTAATTACCCTAGTGAAGCCTTTAAATGTCTCTTTAAGCTGTATAGAAGTGTCTTGAAGAATATCTAGTCTAATATTATGTGCTGTCATCATGACAAAGAGAAAAGACATCAGTTATTAGAGATGAGTTATTAAAACTATTAACTACTGTTATCTATATTTTCATTGTGAAATGTATATGCTGTCCTTTAAATATTAATAAAAAATAATAAAAGCACCACTCCAGGCATCAAAGCTCCACCTTTTTGTGGATAATGCCAGGAATAATAAATGAATAAATAAATAAAGTAGTGTCTGCGAGTTTGGCTGTTAGCAAGCCGTCGTTCCTGATGTCTGCAAGGCTTTGGTCTGGCAGCTCGAGATAATGACTTGCAGATTTTCCATCAAGTCGTTTGTAAATAAAAAGCAGCATTTCCTGTTTCCCGAATGCCTGTGGGAAACTTCCTCCAGTGTTAAGCAGAAATCTCAGCATCTCGCTCTGCTGACAGCACGACTGACCAACAGCTCGGGATTTTAATAAACATCACATCTGGAGACTTTACTGCGTAACAACGTGTGTATTGTGTGGAAATGTCTGGAGCTGCGTGACATTATTCAGTCCACACAAAGAGCCTCTGAAGCTGCTTGTATTGTTATTGGACTGCAGTTTTCCTCCTGAGAGTCATGTGGGCTTTTGTGTTTAATTCAAGTTATGATTGTCTTCTTCTGGTAGATGATAAAGTACTGAAAACACAGATTATACCAGTGAGGCTATTAGTCATTCAGGGCGGAGCTATCATTGCTTTAGGGTGGGGCTAAGGGTTATTTAGGGCGGGACTATTATCAATTTAGGTTGGGACTTTGAAACATTTAAGGCGACTTGATTGGTTGTTTAGAGTGGGACTATTAATCATTTAGGGAAAGACTATCAGTCATTTAGGGTGGAACTATTGGTCATTTAAGGTGGGGCTATCAGTTGTTTAGGGTGGGACTATTGGTCATTCAGGGCGGGACTATCGGTCATTTAGGGCTGGGCTATTTGTTGTTAAGGGTGGGGCTATTGGTCATTTAGGGCGGGGCTATCAGTTGTTTAGGGTGGGACTATTGGTCATTTAATGTGGGGCTATCAGTCATTTAGGGTGGAACTATCAGTCATTTAGGGTGGAACTATTGGTCATTTAGGGCGGGGCTATCAGTTGTTTACGGTGGGACTATTTGTCATTTAAGGTGGGGCTATTAGTCATTTAGGGCGGGTCTATTTGTTGTTAAGGGTGGGGCTATTTTTCATTTGAGGTGGGGATATCATTTGTTTAGGGTGGGGTTACTGGTCATTTAGGGCAGGGCTATCCGTCATTTAGGGTGGGACTATTGGTCATTTAGGGCGGGACTATTGGTAATTTAGGGCGGTGCTATCTGTTGTTTAGGGTGAGACTATTGGTCATTCAGGGCAGGACTGTCAGTTGTTTAGGGTGGGACTATTGGTCATTTAGGGCGGCGCTATCTGTTGTTTAGGGTGGAACTATTGGTCATTCAGGGCGGGACTATTGGTAATTTAGGGCAGGGCTATGCGTCATTTAGGGTGGGACTATTGGTCATTTAGGGTGGGGCTATCTATTGTTTAGGGTGGTACTGTTGGTCATTTAGGGTGGGGCTATCAGTGTATGTCCCGTCAAAAAAATCTTTGATCCATTTATGCGGAAGTAACCAACTGAAAAACTTTGGATGTTTATATCAGGTTTATATCTTCTAAATGTGTCTGTTTTGGAGCACATTATAGATTTCTTTAAGACTGATGTATTGATTCTAACATCTATAAAACTTTAATATAACTTCCCAGGAGCTTTACTAAAGCCATACCTGCTCCGGTCGCAGTCCCGGCGGTACCCAGGCGTATTCCTCCAGAGCGCAGCCGGAGTCATCGTCTGATGTGGAGCTGCGCTGGAAACCCAATGTGAGTTTGCTGACCTTTGACCCCAGGTGGAGCCCGCCGCGATTCTCCAGCTCCATCACTAACACCCCCTGCAGGCCAGAAGAGGGACAGCATGTCACAAAAACACAGAATAAAACCAACACACGCTCATTGAGAGTATGTGCCCAGGGATACATTTCTGAGAACCAAGACATATGTGCTGGCAGGTACATATGGCTGCATTATATGTGTAAAAAGAACACTAGGGGGCGATGCAAGTGTGTCCCAGTAACTAGATGTAGGACAGTTCACAAAATCATTGATTTTCAGGTCACAGTTTCCAGTTTGATTTAGTTTACATTTTCAAAAAAGCAATAGTGTAACGCTGAGAAATAACATATCAGCTTAAAATACATCATTATGTAACAATTACTTTATAATTTTTACTTTATAATTAAAAATTTTTGCTTTACAATAACTAAAAACACAAACAACATAATAATCTACATTATAATCTACCAATTATTTTCAAGACCATGTAATCAAAGAACTGAAAGAACGAAGCAGCTTGATCTCAGTAATAGACACAATATTTTAATAAATGACATGTGTGTAATTCTAATACAGTAAGAGGGGAAATGTTGTCATTTATGCAGCTATCATTGACAAGTTCAACCAGGGATGTTTACTTTCACTTTAAACTCAGATGAGCCGACTGATAAAGATGTCAAATCATAAAAAAATTAATTAAATAACATGAACTGAGTGATGCACACGCATACCAAACGTTATATTTCATGATTCTTCACAGCCATACCAGTAATGCATCTGAGATTGTCAAAAATGTACACATCGCCCTCTAGTGGATTTATGAGAAAAGCATTCATAAATACAAAACCTGCCTAAACGTATTTCTGGGTTCTCAGACTTGTAGCCCAGGGCACGTATCTCGAATGAGTCTGTATTGAATGAAATGCCTTGTCTAAGACACACAGTAATGGGATGAGAACCGAAACTAGAGTAAAGCAGCGTCCCAAACATTAGCGCTCGAGGTGGAGGTCTGTTAAATAGATTGAGCTCATAAAAGCGTGGCAGTTTTATTGTTAGTGCTATTGTGCTGAGTTCTGCCGTGATGTGGTCGGACATTCCCTCCAGAACTTCCACATCCCAACTCTTTTACAGTCTATTTACTTTAATGTGTTTTCCTGACTCATCAGGATTTCTGCTCTTTTCCATCTGCTTCTACAGGGAGCTTCTTCTCAGGGTTCATTCAGTGCTGGAGATCCGGAGAAATGCTTCAATTTTAACATCACATTTGCAAGGTTTGGACTTTTGGATACATTGCTTGGTGGTCCCGTTTACACTACTACATTTTAGTTTTAAAACACACAAGTTTTGCTATGGTTACGCCATCCGTCCACACTACACCGCAGTTATCGAGTCCCGAAAATGGAGTGTTTTGGAAACGCTGAAGAGACCGTTTTCATTCCAAAACGCTGCTGCTCCGTGTCAGTGTGGATTGGGGAAAACAGAGACATCTGAAAACGGAGGCGGGGCTGCAGACATTCACCTCTCTGATTGGGGCTTTTTCCTCAATATTAAGTAGCCTACACACAGTTCAGTCCTGCATCCTCTCCATGCAAGTTCAGACTTCACATGTTTGATATAAAAAACAAACTCCCTAGGACATGTTGGGTAAATCTTCAAAAGGAACAGTGTACTGTATAACCTCATTCACATCACTCTGGCTACGCTGTTTCACTTTCTTAACAGTAAAATGAAATTATGATATGAGGAACTGCCTATTTTCATTTTAATGGCAACTTAACAGACACCAAAAATTGAGGCGTTGCGTAGCTGCATAATATGACCATCATCTCAAAACAGAGCCTCTAACAGAACTGCCTCCTTTAATTTTCCTTGAAAATACGAAACACACCCTCTCTTTCATTAAACATCAGTTTTAATAATCAATAATGGCCATTATAAAAGTAAAACGTACAATAAGTTTATACAATATAGGAAATAAATGCAAGCAATCAGTCAAGTGTGCAGAATCAGTGTATGTGGTTACATTATAAATATATTAACCTAACTTATCCTTGCGCTCAGCCAAAACACGTTACCTGAGCACAAGTAATAGATCCAAAAGTCGGGGAATATGTCATTAGATAAAGACAACAAGATGAATTAAATATCACGTTTAACAAATATAGTGAGATTAGATCCAGCGGGAGATCCTTGATGAACAGTCTGACGCACAGCTCTCATATGGGTATGTGCTCAAAGCACGCTGCAGTACATGCGAGTGTGTGTGTGTGTGTGTGTGTGTGTGTGTGTGTGTGTGTGTGTGTGTGTGTGTGTGTGTGTGTGTGTGTGTGTGTGGTCACGTGATGTGCATTTTCAGCGTTGTAATGTAGACGCAGATGTAATGTAGACTAGTGTGGACGCGGGTCGTTTTCATTCTAAAACACCATTTTAAAACTAAAACATGTAAGTGTAAACGGGGCCTAAAATTAAAAATTAAAGACGACACATTTAGGTTGTGAGCAAATGGTATTTAAACATGCAGTCACAATATTATCTTAATATTCTATAGTGTAGTGTTGTGCAATATATATATATATATATATATATATATATATATATATATATACATACACAGTTAAAGTCAGAATTATTAGCCCCCCTGTCTATATATAATACAGTCTATTGTTTCATACTGTATTACATTCAGTCTTTTATATCATGGTGTCACAAATTATTACTTACAGTAATCCCGATTTAAATGAGTGCAATAATAAACACCATTTTACATCAGAAAGTCACAATTGTGAAAATACGGTTTTCATTCGGCATTTTATTTAGGGATATTTTAGATTTTTATGTGAAACCTGTAATCATTCTTTTCTGAAAAATGTTTAATATTTGATTGATATTTATAGCATATTTCTACATTCTGCATGATCAAACACTTGTCCTGAAGTAAATTCTGGTTTTACAATCACAAATGAATGAGTAGATTTACAAGCACACTTTAACAATGTCAAAGTATTTACATGTGGTCAATATATAGAGAATCTATTAATTGATTAAATTGACAGAAATTGTACTATATCATGATATATATTTGTTATCAGTTTATACAATTTGTTTTATTGTGATATAATTTATTGTTATTAGTGTAGTATAGTATAGTATAATACACTCAAGCAAAAAAATAGTCTTGTTTTGAAAAATATTGACTTAAAACTAAGTGAGATTTTCCTTAAAACATGCTAAATAATCAGCCAATTATGGGGGTGAATCAAATGTTATTTCAAAGTGAAAAACTAAATTATTTCGCTTGTTTTAAGGGAAAACTCACTTCATTTTGACTCATTTCTGAAACAAGACAATATTTTGTGCTTGTCTAGAAAATGCTGACTGATTTAAGAGTTTGTAGATATTTGAACAATAGAAACAAGACTAAAACTCTATTTTTGTTGCAGTGTGCGTCTTTTCTCATCAAGAAACTCTCCTGCGTCCTTCTCTGTCATTACTTTGAAGTCATTGAAGACACAAAGCATAACAAAGCCATATGGTAATGCTTGAATGCGTGTCTTTCTCTGTGTGTGTGTGTTTTAGAAGCTGCCACGCCACATCACGTCCTGCTGAGCGACGCATCATCTGACGCTTTGATCTTCAGGAATGAAAACAGGTGAGACGGAGGATCTGACAGGTGTGAGTTTCTCATGAGCAGCACTTTAACACTGAGACATGCTCAAACAGGGTCCAGAGGAAACATGCTCAATGCTCAAACAGCGTCCACTGTCAAAAACATCACCATTTCAGCAGTTTCACCTGGTTTGTATGCATTATGGGATCTTGATCTTTCTTCCAGCAACTTTTAACATTGAAAAGTTTATAAAAAGTGACTTTTAATGAACATGTGTAATAGTTTACAGTGCTATATAGTGTGTGTTGGTGTTGTATATTACGCTACAGAAATAATATAATAAACTGCAGCACATTTTCTGTTATTTTACACACTCATTTCTCTAGATAGTATTTCTTATATTACTTCAAATGACTAAAATGTTAATAAAAGTCACTTTGTTAAACTGTAGAGTTGAATTTTCAACATCAGAAGTGGACAGAGCAGAGATCGACATCCCATAATGCAATTCACCATCGCAAAATGAAATGAGTTTTTCCTTAAAACAAGCAAAACAATCTGCCAATGGGGTAATTAATTTAGTTTTTGGTTTGAAATAAGATTATTTTTTACCATATTGTCAGATTATTTAGCTTGCTTAAAGAAAAAAACTTTAAAACAAGACAAAAACTCTTAGTAAGAATTGATTTATTTGCTTTGTATTTTGCAGAGTGAATTCAGACTCCTGGACAAACCCAAACATTTATGAGTTTCTTTCTTCTGTTAAACAAAAAAGAAGATATTTCGTAGAATGTCAGAAACATGTAACCTTCCATAGTAGGAAAAGCAAATACAATGGAAGTCAATGGTTACAGGTTTTCAGCTTTCTTCAAAATATCTTCTTTTCAGCACAAGTTCACACTCAAAGATGTTAATTCTGCCATCAACAAACCATCATTATACAATAACTAACCTAATTACCCTAACTTTACCCTAGTTAAGCCTTTAAATGTCACTTTAAGCTGTATAGAAGTGTCTTGAAGAATATCTAGTCTAATATTATTTACTGTCATCATGACAAAGAGAAAAGACATCAGTTATTAGAGAGGAGTTATTAAATCTATTATGATTAGAAAAATCTCTGCATTAAACAGAAATTGGGGCAAAAATTAAACAGGGGGGCTAATAATTCTGACTTTAACTGTATTTTCAACAAGTTCACACTCAAAGATGTTAATTCTGTCCTCATTTACTCTCTCTTTACTTGTTCAAAACCTGTTTGAGTTTCTTTCTTCTGTTAAAAAACAAAAGAAGACATTTTGAAGAATGTTGGAAACCTGCAACCATTGACATCCACAGTTGGAAAAACAAATAGAATGGAAGTCAATGGTTTCCAACATTCTGAAGAAATAAAAAGAAATGCAAAAAGGTTTGAAACAAGTGACGGATGAGTAAATGATGACAGAATCTTCATTTTTGTGTGAACTGTGCCTTTAATTCTTCCTCCCGGTGGTGTAAACTCCATTAGGATCTGATATTTTGAGGAAGTTGCTGACACAGGAAAAGCAGCAACACCCTTATTACCAAACAGTCTCCTTAAGTATGCTAATTTCTGCTTTAGATGCCATCAGCATCGCTTCCTGAGGCTCAGATCTAATCAACATCCAGAGCAGAAACACACTGCACTAATAATCTGTGTTTCTGGGCTAAACTGGGATGCTTTTAGTGTATCTTTAAATGAAAGAAAAATGATTATAGAAACTATTGTTATGCTGAATTACTTTTAGTGTGTTTTCTGGGAAGCATTGTAAAATGGATGAGGTACTTTCTATCTCTTTTTTTGCGTGGGAATAATTAAAACAGGCCACATTTGAATGTAATGAAGAAAAACAGCTACACTAAAAGCTTTTTTTTGTTGTTGTTGTTTTTTTTTAATGGCAAAAAAAATTAAAAATCACTAAACTAATACAAAAAAAGTGTCTTACTGGTCTAGGTGGTCAACAAATTATACATGATACACAAGTCAAACCCCAATAATACTGATATGATTTAACATGCACAAAAACAGTTTTTTAAGACTTCATAATTAAAATACGTAGCCTCAATCAAATTTTGCTTAGAAGTTTTCAACCCCCCAAAACTGACATGCAATATTACATTTATATTGCTTAAAGGTTTCCACCCTCCTTAAACTTTCACTGAATATATTTAATTTGCTCAAATGTTTTCACCCCTTAAAAATGACATGCAATAGTGCATTTATTATACTTAAAAGTTTTATCCCTGCCATCCCCAAGGTGACATGCAATAATTCATTTATTTTGCTCAAAAGTTTTCACCCCCAAAAAACTGATATTAAATACATTTATTGTGCTCAAAAGTTCACCGCCCGAAAACTGACCTGCAATAGTGCATTTATTCTGCTTAAAGAATATAACTTCATGATTAAAATATGTAACCCCAATTTAGCACTTTCACTTCAAAGTTTTCACCCGCAAACTGACATGTAATAAAACATTTATTTAATTTAAAAGTTTCCGCCCCCTTAAAACTCTAATTAAATGCATTTATTTTGCTTAAAGGTTTTCACCCCTCCCAAAATTAACATGCAATAATGCAATTATTTCAATCAAAAGTTTTTACCTCTAAAAAAACTGACATTAAATACATTTATTGTGCTCAAAAGTTTTCACCCCTCGAAAAAATGACATGCAATGCATTTATTCACCCTCCTCCCAAAAACATTGATGACATGCAATAATGCATTTATTTTGCTTAAAAAGTATAACTTCATAATTAAAATATGTAACCCCAATAAACCATTTAGCAGTTTTGCTTAAGTTTCACCCCCAAATTTACACGCAATAATACATTTAAGTTTAAAAGTTTCCACCCCCCTCCGAAAACTGACACGCAATAATACATTTAGGTTTAAAAGTTTCCACTTCCCTCCGAAAACTGACACGCAATAATACATTTAATTATCTTAAATGTCTCCCCACCCCAATAAAGGTGACATGCAATAATGCATTTAGTCTACTTAAACGTTTTCATCCCTCAAAACTGACATGCAATAACACATTTATTCTGCTTAAAAGTTTTCACACCCCCCTCCCTAAAGAAAAATGACATGCAATAATGCATTTATCTTAAAAGTCCCCCCAAAAAAAGTGTCATGCAATAATGCGTTTAGTTTGCTTAAAGAGTCTAACTTCATAATTCAAATATGTAACCCCAATAAACCAATTTAGAAATTCTGCACATTTAAACAGCACATTTATTCTGCTTAAAAGTTTTCACCCCCCACCCACCCAAATAAGACTAACATGCAATAATGCATTTATTCCGCATAAAAGCTGACTTCCTGAGTCTCCAGATCTAATCAGCATCCCCAGCAGAAAGACACCACATCAATGTTTCATCAAAAATAAACAGCTATTTCACGAGTGAGTGGCTGCGAGTGAATGGCAGGGCAGTTCCTGTGTGCTGTGGCCCTGAAAACGCCCTCCAGCCCGAGTGTTTAACAGCCCGCGCTCGCTCGTGTACAGCTACTTGTTAACATGACTTTGGAGGTCTGAGATGCATATCTGTGAGCTCCACCCGCGGGACGCCTGAATGGGGCTCTGCAGGGGGCGGGTTTGGGTGGAGCGGACCCCGGGTGATCACACAAGGCTAAGTGCGGGACACTCATATGCTAATGGACCTTCAGCATAGCAAAGAGCTCCTTTATCAAGACTGCATGGGTGTAAATGCATGTTAAGCACCTTTATTTCTACATCAGATCCTGCATAACGTGACTGATCAAAATCATACCACTGATGAACTCAATGCAAAGCTGATGGATTCATTAGCATGCGTGTCTGTCCTGAGGATACAGCGGGTCGAGACCCAAACAATTACACCTTCCTGAACGGCTCATTTCCACAGGTTTATTTCAGAGGGTACATGAGAGAGTGAGTGAAATGTTCTCAAAGAAACACCACACTGTAAATAAGAGATTAGACCCAATGGGTTTAAATTGATTAATTGACTTTTTTTTGTGAAAGTGAGTAAACGTGTTGCTTTTAAAGCGAATGGTTGACTTCTGAAGCGATTAATTGACCTTACTTTAAAAAAGTGAGTAAACACATTGCTTTTAAAGCATTTAGTTGACTTTTAAGGTGATTATTTGAGACTTTTAAAGAGATTACTGGATATTAGTTTTTTATAAGTGAGTAAACTTGTTGCTTTTAAAAACCCTCAGTTGACTTTTGAAGTGATTAGTTGACTTTAAGAAATGTGTTGCTTTTAAATCGATGAACTGACCTTACTTTAAAAAGTGAGTAACCCATTGCAATTGAGAGCGATTGGTTGACTTCTTTAAAAATGTGAGTAAACTGGTTGCTTTTAAAATGATTGGTTGACTTTTAAAGCGCACGGTTGGCTTTTAAAGGTAACTGGTTAACTTTTAAAACTATTAGTTGACTTTCAAAACGATTATTTGACTTTTTAATTGATTGGTTCACTTTTAAAGGTGATTGGTTGACTTAAAATTATTGGTTGACTTTCAAAGTGTTTGGTTGACTTTTAAAGGTGTTTGGTTGACTTTTAAAACCATTGGTTGACTTAAAACCATTGGCTCTGACTTTTAAAGCGATTGGTTGGCTTTTAAAGGTAATTGATTGACTTTTAAAACTATTGGTTGACTTTCAAAGCGATTAGTTGCCTTTTTAATTGATTGGTTCACGTTTAAAGTGTTTGGTTGACTTTTAAAGGTGATTGGTTGACTTTCAAAGGTGTTTGGTGGACTTTTAAAACCATTGGTTGACTTTTAAAGGTGATTGGTTGACATTTAAAGGTGATTGGTTGACTTTTAAAGGTGATTGGTTGGCTTTTAAAGGTAACTGGTTAACTTATAAAACTATTGGTTGACTTTTAAAATCGATTAGTTGCCTTTTTAATTGATCGGTTCACTTTTAAAGTGTTTGGTTGTCTTTTAAAACCATTGGCTCTGACTTTAAGCGATTGGTTGGCTTTTAAAGGTAATTGGTTGACTTTCAAAGGTGATTGGTTGACTTTTAAAACCATTGGTTGACTTTTTAAGGTGATTGGTTGACTTTTAAAGGTGATTGGTTGACTTTTAAAACTATTGGTTGACTTTTAAAACTATTGGTTGACTTTTTAAGGTGAATGGTTCACTTAAAACTATTACTTGACTTTTAAAGCGATTAGTTAGCGATTAGTCTTTGATGTAAGAGCAATAGATTAACTCGTTTTTCCAAACACTTGGCTGACCTTATAATTATAAATAATTTTTTTTATTTTAGTGAATAAACCCATTGCTTTTAAAACAATTAGTTGACTTTTAAAGTGATTAATTGATTTTAGTTTTTATGATGTGAGTAAATACATTGCTTTTAAAGTGCTTAATTGACTTTTAAAGCAATTTGTTAATTTTTAGAGTGATTAATTTGCTTTTAAGATAATTAATTGACTTTCCTCCAAAAAATGAGTTAAACAATTAGGTTAATGAACTGTGTTCTTAATTACATATTACAATGTGTTTACTTTTTACTTTTCTAAAAAGTAGCTAATGGCATCTTACAGTGCTTGTGTTAATGGGTTAACCCAGATTCAGTGTACAGTTCGGCCAAAACCCTCAAGATTTGAGAGACAGTAAATGTGACTGTTTTGAACATTTTACTGACAAATGCAGCAATAATGACAGTCATTATAACGATGCGGTTAATGCAATGATTATGAGTAGTGTGTAAAAACAAGTCTTGATTAGGCCCAGTAAATGTGGAAATGTTCATTCTGCTGGATGCATTAGTCAGGATGTGTTTGATTTGGCTGGTGCAGACCTGTGTGTCAGTGCTGGATACTGTCTTTGGGTTTAATGTTAAGAACAGCACAACTGGCAGACGATGAGAACGAATCCTGCACATGAGGAGTTCCCTCCAAAACCTCCGTCCAACAAATACACACGGGTGTGATGTCACTTCCAAAAACATTCAGATACAAAAAGCATCTTTGAATCTTCTCAAACAAACAAGAACACCAAGCTAAAACTTCACATAACAGAGGATTAATGAGAGTTTCAGTGCCAAACAGTGGTCCTCATAGAGTCTTTTAATAGCGTATTGATCATAGAAATGATTATTACACTGAATTACTCTTTAGTGTCGGTTTTCTGGAATGCATTGAAAAAATGGAAGATTTATTTATTTATTTTTGCATGGAAGAAATGTAAATAAGACAGGGCACTTCTGAATGTTCGGAAGAAAAATTGCTAAACCAAACTTATTTTTTTTTATTATTGTTAGCACTAAGATAAAGCAAGTGATACATTAAAGTAAAGCCACAAAAATACTGATATTTTATTAATTAACATGCACAAAAAACTCTTTTAAAGAGTATAATTTGAGTATTTTAGTTTAATAAGAGTAAAATATGTAGCCACAATCAACCAATTTTGCTTAAAAGAAAAACTACCCCCCTCAAAAAAAACTACCATGCAATGCATTTATGGTGCTTAAAAGTTCACCCGCCAAAAACTAACATGTAATAATGCATTTTTGTTGCCTAAAGTTTTCACCCCCCCCCCCCCCCCCCCCCACCCACCTCAAAAAACTACCATGCAATGTATTTATGTTGCTTAAGTTTTCACCCCCTTAAAACTAACATGCAATAATGCATTTGTTGTTTAAAAGACCCCCCCCCCACCCCCCGAAACTAACATGCAGTAATGCATTTATGTTGCTTCAAAGTTTCATCCCCCAAATATGACATGCAATAATCAATTTATTCTGCTTAAAAGTTTTCACCCCCCGAATATGACATGTAATGATGCATTTGTTCTGCTTAAAAGTTTTCACCCCCCGAATATGACATGTAATGATGCATTTATTCTGCTTAAAAGTTTTCACCTCCTAAAACTGAGAGCAAAAATACACTTAAGGACGTTTTCGCAGTGAAAACACTCTTGATCTGCGAGTTTCTAATCTACGTTTATCATAAAAATAACCAAAAAAACCTAATAAATGTTTGACCCAAAGTGAAATATGAGAGCGAACTGGATGTTTGAAACAGGAAGGACGGCAGTGTCGACTTCTTTCAGAGCATTTGGACGATCCTCCCAAACTTTTGGCCAAACTTTGAAGAGCTCCAGTGTTTTTCTAGGACCAAATGGTTTGTCTTTTCCCAACAGACTGAAGGCATTAGCGGGAGACCACCTGCGTTCTGAGAGTCACGTCACAAAATAAAAAAACATATCCTTTCATATTGTCTGTCGTTTATATTGTGGGGTAATGCTTTTACATCACTTACAAAAACATAATTAACGGCATTGTAAGAAAGTTACAAGCTTGAAAGTACTTTGTTTTTACATTTGACATCTTTTATTATAATGTAAGACCTGCAATCATTCGTTTATTAAAGTCTTTTGTATTGGATTAATATGTAATTGTATATTTCTACATTCTTAATTAAACGTTTGCAATGAAGTTCTGAATTAAATGAGAAATATGATCATATGAATGAGTAGACTAATGAAGTATCTACTTTTAAAGGTAAAAAAGTCAATATATTTACTATATTATTTGTTTTAATTGACAGAAATTATAATATATTGTGATATACATCATTATTATCAGGATATAGAGTGTATTCCTAACTCAAAAAAGTCTGATGTTTCCCACAACACACCTTTTTCTCTACTAACACACTCTTTAAAACTAATCAGCCCCAGTTTTCAGACATTTATAAAAAGCTTCCCAATATATCCTCAAAAAGTAGGACGTGACACAGCAGAATATAGGACACACGTGCACTCGGAGCCCCAGAGGAAAGACTTTCGATGCGATATAATGAAGTTTTCTTTCAAAAATAACCTCAAACACTGACCTCACCTCAGTCAGAAGCGTCTGCGAGCAGTATTCAGGGCTGAAAGCGTGTCCTCCACGATCCTACATGTCCTCAGATGGAGCCTGTAGATCAGATGTAAATCCACATCATGTTGTGTTTCTCAGGATGTTTACAGTGGAGTGAATGAGCAGAACTGATGGCTCCAACTTTACTGCGGTATTCTGGAGCCACTCCTCTAAAGCTGAGCTCCAGACCCTTTAAACCAAACCCCCTTCAAACACACACACACACGCTCCTTAGGTTACTGCAGCCATTAGGACACACAGAATCAAACTTAAACACAAAAACAGGATAAAACTTTAGCTAACCCCCCCAAAACTGACATGCAATAATGCATTTATTCTGCTCAAAAGTTTTCACCCCCTAAAACTGACATGCAATAATGCATTTATTCTGCTCAAAAGTTTTCACCCCCCAAAACTGACATGCAATAACGCATTTATTCTGCTCAAAAGTTTTCACCCCCCAAAACTGACATGCAATAACGCATTTATTCTGCTCAAAAGTTTTCACCCCCCAAAACTGACATGCAATAACGCATTTATTCTGCTCAAAAGTTTTCACCCCCCAAAACTGACATGCAATAACGCATTTATTCTGCTCAAAAGTTTTCACCCCCCAAAACTGACATGCAATAACGCATTTATTCTGCTCAAAAGTTTTCACCCCTCAAAACTGACATGCAATAACGCATTTATTCTGCTCAAAAGTTTTCACCCCTCAAAACTGACATGCAATAACGCATTTATTCTGCTCAAAAGTTTTCACCCCTCAAAACTGACATGCAATAACGCATTTATTCTGCTCAAAAGTTTTCACCCCTCAAAACTGACATGCAATAACGCATTTATTCTGCTCAAAAGTTTTCACCCCTCAAAACTGACATGCAATAACGCATTTATTCTGCTCAAAAGTTTTCACCCCTCAAAACTGACATGCAATAACGCATTTATTCTGCTCAAAAGTTTTCACCCCCCAAAACTGACATGCAATAACGCATTTATTCTGCTCAAAAGTTCACCCCCCAAAACTGACATGCAATAACGCATTTATTCTGCTCAAAAGTTTTCACCCCCCAAAACTGACATGCAATAACGCATTTATTCTGCTCAAAAGTTTTCACCCCCCAAAACTGACATGCAATAACGCATTTATTCTGCTCAAAAGTTTTCACCCCTCAAAACTGACATGCAATAACGCATTTATTCTGCTCAAAAGTTTTCACCCCCCAAAACTGACATGCAATAACGCATTTATTCTGCTCAAAAGTTTTCACCCCCCAAAACTGACATGCAATAACGCATTTATTCTGCTCAAAAGTTTTCACCCCTCAAAACTGACATGCAATAACGCATTTATTCTGCTCAAAAGTTTTCACCCCCTAAAACTGACATGCAATAACGCATTTATTCTGCTCAAAAGTTTTCACCCCCCAAAACTGACATGCAATAACGCATTTATTCTGCTCAAAAGTTTTCACCCCTCAAAACTGACATGCAATAACGCATTTATTCTGCTCAAAAGTTTTCACCCCCTAAAACTGACATGCAATAACGCATTTATTCTGCTCAAAAGTTTTCACCCCCAAACAAACTAACCTAACACTGAATACCAAAATTCAACGTCTCAAACCAACATCAGTTCAGTAATCTCAATTCAAGAGTCTTCAGATATTTGAACTAGAAATCAAGATAGATAAACACTACAGATTAAGAAAATAACCAACATTTATTCACAATCGACATCACCTGACATTTCGATTTTCTGCATTATATATTGAAAATAAATTCACAAGATGACGCGAGTGACTCTGTTTAGAAAGAATTGATCATTTTACATTGATTGGGATGATTCTGTAGGCAAGTGCATCTGCATATGACACTAAATAAAATACACTAAATAAATTAAAGCACAGATGAAAACAACAGAAAAAGACACAAATGAAATCAACAGCGCTTCATGAATAACAGTCTAACAGTATTAAGCTTCAGAAACTCTAATATAAACTGTAAAATAACACCATGAAGTCTTCACTGTATAAATAAACACAATTTATCTTTGTTATTCTTAATCTTTGTCATTTGTTGTGCTTAGTCTTAATCTTAGTCACAGGCCATAAAAATACATTCATCATTTATTTTCCTTCGGCTTAGTCCCTTTACTCATCAGGGATAGCCACAGTGGAATGAACCACCAACTATTCCGGCATATGTTTTACTCAGCAGATGCCCTTCCAGCTGCAACCCAGTATTGGGAAACACCCATACACACTCATTCAAACACATACACACACACTCATACACTACGGCCAATGTAGTTGATCAGATCCCCTACAGCGCATGTGTTTGGACTGTGGGGGGAAACTGGAACACCCAGAGGAAACCCACGACAACACAGGGAGAACATGCAAACTCCACACAGAAACATCAACTGACCCAGCCAGGACTCGAACCAGCGACCTTCTTGCTGTGAGGCCACAGTGCTAACCCATCGTACCGCCCTTAAAAATACACCCAAATGAAAAACTTTCACATTATTAGATCAGGTTATATTAATCCCAACCTCACATTGCAGATCCTGTGATGTGAATACTGATATCGATGCGGATATATTAAACAGCCCTGCTGAAAAAGCCCAAACTGATCTGAGAATGCTGTTAATTGTACTGCAAATTAATCAAGAGTAAAACACTGAAGTAAGGATATAAAGTAAAGTTAGCCGGAGTTGTGTTGGCTAATGCAGATTGAGTCAAGCGCAGTGTTTTCTAGACCAATTCAACTCAAAGACTCCACATGGTTTCTCACAGCGTGTTTAACATGCTAATCGATAAGGCCGTCCGTATCAGAGCCAATCCACTTCTGCTGTTTGTGTCCTTCAGCAGGCACACTATGACATCTTACACTGATCTATGCTTTTATTTTGGTTTGGGACGTCTGGTGACCAAAATCCAACCTAATTTAGACGTTTAATACCAACGACAGCTGACGTTTATATTTGGTTGGATTATGTTGTGGCATTAACTAAACAAAAACTCAACGTTAGGCTAATGTCATAATGTGACGTCCAGAAAACATCAAGGTTTAACATCTGTAGGCGCTGATATTTTTTGTTGGTTCTGTGTTGTGTTATTAACGAACCACGATACAACGTCAAACTAACATTGTGATTTTTGTAGTTGGTTCTCCAACACAGACAGACACACACACTGCTGAAATACTGCACACTGATGAGGGGAAACATCCACAGAGTGTGTGATGAAGATCAGCTCGTCTTCATGTAGAATAGATTTAGATTTGAGGATTGAAATGAAATGGATCTGCTTTATTGTAGAGTTTCAGTGAAGGCAGCTCAAGAACATAACAGTGTATACAGAATAATTAGCCAACAGGAGGGTTAAAGGAACTGCAGAAATCAAGACGTTCTGCAGAGCCCAAGGGAAGCGTTGATGTTCATGAGCTCAGAGTTGTTGTTCTGTAGGTGAAATGTTTGAGGTAAACAGTAAAGACCACCCTGAGCTGAAGAGTCCAGTTTCATCTTCATTCAGGACAGCAGCGGATAAAGACACAAACGCTGAGCTTTATTTGTTTAACCAGCAGGAGAGTCTCACCTTTAGCACATTCCAGAGGAAATTAAGGACTAATAATATATAGAGCCGACCCGGAGCTTTCTGAGGTCAGATGAATGTAGCACAGTTTGGGCATACAATCTCATTTCATGATAATGATGGACAGTTGAAGACTCAATTATAGGCATTGGCATGTAGAAATGCTATTATACAGCATGTAATAATGCATGTATAAAAATGCATATATAAAAAATAAAAATGCATGAAAAAAATGCATGTAAAAATGGCAAAAATAAAAATACATGTATAAAATAGCAAGGAAAAATAAAGATGCATGTAAAAATTCTATTATACAGCATGTATAAAAATGTATGTAAAAATTAATGTAATAATGCATGTATAAACACGCAGGTAAAAATGCATGTAATAATGCATGTATAAAAATGCATATATAAAAAATAAAAATGCATGAAAAAATGCCTGTAAAGATGCATGTAAAAATTCTATTATACTCGATGTATAAAAATAAATAAATAAAAACACTGAAGTATAAAAAAAATGCATGTAAAAAAGCATAAAAAAATGCATGTATAAAAATGCATGTAAACACTGCAAAAATAAAAATGCATGTATAAAACTGCATGTAAACACTGCAAAAATAAAAATGCATGTATAAAACTGCATGTAAACACTGCAAAAATAAAAATGCATGTATAAAACTGCATGTAAACACTGCAAAAATAAAAATGCATGTATAAAACTGCATGTAAACACTGCAAAAATAAAAATGCATGTATAAAACTGCATGTAAACACTGCAAAAATAAAAATGCATGTATAAAACTGCATGTAAACACTGCAAAAATAAAAATGCATGTATAAAACTGCATGTAAACACTGCAAAAATAAAAATGCATGTATAAAACTGCATGTAAACACTGCAAAAATAAAAATGCATGTATAAAACTGCATGTAAACACTGCAAAAATAAAAATGCATGTATAAAACTGCATGTAAACACTGCAAAAATAAAAAGTATGTATAAAAATGCATGTAAACAGTGCAAAAATAAAAATGCATGTATAAAACTGCATGTAAACAGTGCAAAAATAAAAATGCATGTATAAAACTGCATGTAAACACTGCAAAAATAAAAAGTATGTATAAAAATGCATGTAAACAGTGCAAAAATAAAAAAGTATGTATAAAAATGCATGTAAACACTGCAAAAATAGAAATGCATGTATAAAAATGCATGTAAACACTGCAAAAATAAAAATGCATGTATGAAAATGCATGTAAACAGTGCAAAAATAGAAATACATGTATAAAAATGCAGGTAAAATGCATGTAATAACCCATATATAAAAATGCATGCATAAAATGGATTTGAAAATAATTGCATGTAAAAAATCATGTATAAAAAATGCATTAAAAAATGCATGGAAAAAATCTATTATACTGGATGTATTAAAAAAATAGTAAATAAAAACACTGAAGAACAAAAAAAAATCCATGTAAAAAAGCACGTAAAAAAAAGCATGTATAAGTGTATGTAAAAACTCTATGTATAAAAACTAGGTATTTTATATTTATTTATACACTCCGATTGTGTTTGTCTGACAGAAAAAGTCATATACACCAAGGATGAGGATAAGTAAATTCTGTGCTAATTCTCATTTTTGAGCGAACTCTTCCTTTAGGGGATTAAAACCAAAAATCTAACCTACAAACATATAAAAAGCTTGTATCAGGTCCCGACCTTTTTTACACTCAGCCTTTTTTACAGCTGTGGTGCCTCTGAATGAAAGGACTGGTAATAGTATGGTGCTCGTAGAGGTTTTTGGAGGACAACACCATTGTTGCGTTCAAGGCCACAGAGGAGCAAACACAGCAGGACACGACTGAAGCACAGCTCTTTGTGTTGCGGAAACAAAGAAGAAGAGGAGTTTGGAGAGTCTGTTTTAGCGTATCAGTGAGAAATAAACAAACCAGGAGACTCACTGAGAGGCTTTCATGCATCTGGAGCACTGAAAACTGCACCCAAAACTGATAAAATGTCTCGTTTTTAGTTAAAATATATAAACATTCAAAAACTGTTGTTTTCAACTGATTTGTTTTCAAAAATAATGAATCAAAATTAAAAGGTTTTCCTTAAAAAGTTTCCTTTTTGCATTTGGTTGTCCAGTGTAATTGTGATGTCCATGTCAAATAAATAAAAGAACCTGAAAACAAGCAAAATAATCTGCTTAAAAATAAAATAGAAAATAAAAACAAAACAAACTAAATTATATTCAATTAAAATAAACAAACAAACAAATAAATAAAACCTAACAAAAAAATAAAATAAAACTAAACTAAAAAAAAAAAATATATATATATATATATAGTAAAATGAAATAAAAGTAAATAATAATAATAATAAAAAATGAATTAAATAAAAATTTAAATATATTTATTTTATTTCAGCAAAAATAAAAGAAATAAAAATAAAATAAAACTAAATAAAACTAAACTTAACAAAATGAAAATAAAATAAAAAATATGATAAACTGAACTAAATAAATTAAAACTGCTTTTATTCCAGCCAAACTAAGAAATAAGACTTAAGGAAAAAATATAGGAAATACTGTGCAAAATAATTACATTTAACAGGAGTGCTAATAATTTTGCCTTCTACTGCATCTTAAATAAATGAAAGAGTAATAAACACGTCCTGTAAAGCAGTTCAGATGACAGAGGTGAATGAGTGTATTGTGTCAGATCTCAGGTCAGTGACCACCGCTCCTGCACACGCTGTCAGATGTGAATGAAGTCACTTGTACAACAGACAAAAATTGCCTAGATTTCCCAAATACCCTTGAGAAAAGCAGTTCACAGTAGCGCTGTATCTGTGCTGGTACTAATAACACACCATCCATCTCACACAACAATGTGCTTTAACACACCTCCTTTTCACACCAGCACACCCCCAAAGTGGCACAAAACTTGAAAATTTAACCTGCACTGGCCTGAAAATAACAAAAAATATTGCACGGTGCAACGGGGTACGACAGGGCAGTCAGTATCACCATATGTTGCATTCTTGAATATCGGCACATGTCTAAAATCAATATTGTGCATGTTCAATATCATAATCTATTAAATATCGGCACATCTAATGTCAATATTTTGCATGTTCATTATCACAATATATTGAATTATTAAATATCGGCACATCTAATGTCAATATTTTCCATGTTCAATATCACGATCTTGTGAATTATTAAATATCGGTACGTCTAATATCAATATTGTACATGTTCAATATCATAATTTAATAAATTATTGAATATCGGTACATTTAATATCAATATTGTGCATGTTCAATATCATAATCTATTAAATATCGGCACATCTAATGTCAATATTTTGCATGTTCATTATCACAATATTTGGAATTATTGAATATCGGCACATTTAATATCAATATTGTGCATGTTCAATATCATAATTTATTAAATTACTGAATATCGGCACATTTAATATCAATATTGTGCATGTTCAATATCATAATCTATTAAATATCGGCACATCTAATGTCAATATTTTGCATGTTCATTATCACAATATTTGGAATTATTGAATATCGGCATATTTAATATCAATATTGTGCATGTTCAATATCATAATTTATTAAATTATGGAATATCGGCACATCTAATGTCAATATTGTACATGTTCATTATTACAATATATTGAATTATTGAATATCAGCACATCTAATATCAATATTGTACATGTTCATTATTACAATATATTGAATTATTGAATATCAGCACATCTAATATCAATATTGTACATGTTCATTATTACAATATATTGAATTATTGAATATCAGCACATCTAATATCAATATTGTACATGTTCATTATTACAATATATTGAATTATTGAATATCAGCACATCTAATATCAATATTGTACATGTTCATTATTACAATATATTGAATTATTGAATATCAGCACATCTAATATCAATATTGTACATGTTCATTATTACAATATATTGAATTATTGAATATCAGCACATCTAATATCAATATTGTACATGTTCATTATTACAATATATTGAATTATTGAATATCAGCACATCTAATATCAATATTGTACATGTTCATTATTACAATATATTGAATTATTGAATATCAGCACATCTAATATCAATATTGTACATGTTCATTATTACAATATATTGAATTATTGAATATCAGCACATCTAATATCAATATTGTACATGTTCATTATTACAATATATTGAATTATTGAATATCAGCACATCTAATATCAATATTGTACATGTTCATTATTACAATATATTGAATTATTGAATATCAGCACATCTAATATCAATATTTTGCACGTTCAATATCAGGCTATTGTTAATTATTAAATATCGGTATGTCAAATGCATTGTGCATGTTCATTATCACAATATATTGAATTATTGAATATCGGCACATCTAATGTCAATATTTTGCATGTTCAATATCACAATATTGTGAACTATTAAATATTAGTAAATCGAATATCAATCTTATGCATGTTCATTATCACATTATGTTGAATAATCGAATATCGGCACAAATATCAATAATGTGCATGTTCAAAATGAAAATATATTTAATAATTGCATGTCTGCACATTTAATATCAAAATTGTGCATGTTCAAGATTTATTGACCTTTGAATATTGCACAAATATCCATAATGTGCATGTTCATAACAACAATTTATTTGCATATCTGCATGTCTAATAACAGTATTGTGCATGTTCATTATCACCATATATTAAATTATTGAATATATCAGCACATCTAGCATCATCAGACTAGCTCTGCTGTCGGGTACGCTGCTGTTTAGCTCTAGTTTCAGAGTTCAGGGTTACAGAAGTATATATAAGAAGTATAAAACAGCACAAGTCACACATCCCTGACCTGAGATCCTTTCTGAGCACACGAGGGGTCGTAAATCTGGCCCCTGCGGCCCCTCATGGTCACAGGGATGCAAACAGCACCAAACACCTGGTCAAAGCTCCTGCTGTAAAACTGAAGGGCCGGCGTGTCCAAACACACTCTGCTGAAAACACTATTAGCTTTGACTTTATTATTATTATATACTTTAACATGAGGGCACTCGCCGGGCTCGGGCCCCAAAGGAATGACCCATATTTGACAGCGTACTAAATTCAGACTCTTAATGTGGGACAATTATCACTGTGGCTGGGTTGTAGTTTGCTAAACCTGCATGGCTCAAGTAGTTAGTTAAATACATGGGTTTACATAAATTATATTATGCTTCATTCATATGTTTGAAAGATCTAACAAAGTACATTTTTGATGAAAGAGTGTTGATCTCCTGTTTGCCAGACACAAAGTGAAGCATTTAAACACAATTAAATATTACAACAGCAAAAACATGGCAATATTCTGTTATAGATATTCAGAAAACATAATATTACCATGGGAAATGTCTAAAAACAGACTACTTAAAAATACAAAATGTGAAAATAAAAACACTGGTATTCAGTGGTGCTTTAAAAATACATTACTATTATGATGCATATAAAAATATAATTATGATGCATTCAAAAAACATTTATATTATGATGCAGGTAAAAAAACATGAATATTACGATGCATATAAAAAACATAATTTTTATGATGCATGTAAAAAACATTCATATTATGATGCATGTAAAAACATGTATATTTTAATGAATGTAAAATTAAGATGCCATATAAAAACATTAATATTATGATGCATGTAAAAATATTATTATGTTATACTATGCATATTAAAATAATTAATATTACGATGCATGTAAAAACATGTATATTTTAATGAATGTAAAATTAAGATGGCATATAAAAACAATAATATTATGATGCATGTAAAAATATTATTATGTTATACTATGCATATTAAAATAATTAATATTACGATGCATGTAAAAACATGTATATTTTAATGAATGTAAAATTAAGATGGCATATAAAAACATTAATATTATGATGCATGTAAAAATATTATTATGTTATACTATGCATATTAAAATAATTAATTCTATGATGCCTGTTAAAAAAATTATGATGCATGTAAAAAATACTACAATGCATGTAGAAAAATTATGATGCATGTACAAAAAAAAAATCACATTAATATTATGATGCATGTAAAAAACATTAATACTGATGGATTTAAGAAAATATTAACACTATAATGCATGAAAAAAATATTGATATGACAACATTACTACGATGCATGTAAAAATATTAATATGTATGCATGTTAAAAAACATTAATTATATGATGCATGTAAAAACATTATTACTATGCATGAAAAACATGATGCATATAAAAATGAATATTATGACGCATTAACAAAAATCACATTATTAATATGATGCATGAAAAAACATTATTACTATTGATGCATGTAAAAATATTAATACTGATGCATTTAAGAAAATATTAACACTATGATGCAGGGAAAAACATTAATATTGTATGTAAAAACATTACTATGATGCATGTAAAAATACTAATATGTGATACTATGAGTGTTAAAAAAACGAACACTATGATGCATCTACAAAAATCACATTAATGCTATGATGCAAAAAACATTATTACTATGCATAAAAAAACATTAATACTATGATGCATGTAAAAATTTATATTATGATGCATGTAAAAATACTATGATGCATGTAAAAAAATTATTAGTATGCATCTACAAAAATCACATTATTACTATGATGCAAAAAACATTATTATTATGAAGCATGTAAAAACAAACTTCTTTCATGCATGTAAAAATATACTATTGCTATGATGCATGTAAAACACTATGGATGTAGAAAAAGGACTATTATGACGCATGTAGAAATAACATGAACACTATGAATCATGTAAAAAAATTAACAGTATTATGCATGTAAAAACATTAATGCTATGATGCATTTATAAAAAACACATTAATACTATGATGCATGTAAAAACATTAGTATGATACATTTTAAAAAATTACATTCATGTAAAAAACTATTATTGATGCATGTACAAAGATTAAAACTATGATGCATGTAAAAAAACATGAATATTATGATGCATTAAAAACATTTACACTATTATTATTAGTATGATCAATTATTAGTCTGATACATAAAAAAACATTATTATGCATGCAAAAAACATTGTTACTATGATGAATGTAAAAAAATACTATGATGACGCATGTAAAAACATGAACACTCTGACGCATGTAAACATTAATACTATGATGCACATAATAAATATTATTTTGATGCATGTACAAAAATCACATGAACACTTTGATGCATACAAAAAACTTACTATAATGCATGTAAATTTACTATGATTCATGTAAAAATAATACTATGATGAATTAAAAAAACATCAATACTATGATGCATGTAAAAATACTATGATGCATGTACAAAAATCACATTAACACTATGAGGCATACTAAAAACATACTATACTGCAATATATAGCTGCAATAATTCAGCTCATCTGCATTAATCTCCATCACATTATTCCTCTAAAGGCTGAAAGCAGTCTGGATCTCTGTGGTCTATGGTGTTGTGTATTGTCCGCAGGTTACCCAGCATGCACCGGGGGTTCAGAGCGCTGCAATGGCCCTGGGTTTGGCTGCTATTTATGACGTCTCAGAGCCATTGTTTGAGATAGAGCTCAGTCGTGTCCACCGCTCATCATAAAGAGGCTGCTGTGCTTTAATGACCCGTTATCTCAACACAAGAGCAGCCGTAAACTCCAATAAAACACTCTTATCCTACTGTAAAACGCAGAGCGAGAGGTCAGAGATCATCACACACACACACACACACACACACACACACACACACACACACACACTGTTTACGGCACTAGATCAAGATGAACTCAATGAACATGATGGAATATCAGCTGTAAACACTTGACTTTGAGTTGATCACTATCTGTTGATCACAAGCTTCAGTCAGACTGATGAACATACATGAATGAATATTATGAGTGAGTATTAAAGGTGACCTGTAATGTAAATGCATCTCTGCTGTCTCTAGAGTGTGTGTGTTTGAGTTTGAGCTGAGAATAACACACAGATAATGTTCTCCAGCTCTCTGAAACTGACTCTTTCAGGTTTTGATTTTAACTGTGGTGTTTTGGTGACTGTCGCTTTAAATGCAAATGAGATTGTGCTCTATTCAGAAGAGGGCGGAGCTACAAACACTGACACACACACACACAGACACACTGAAGCACACACACACACTGGTCTTTAGCGTTGACAGTTTACTGACAGAGTATCGGCTGTGTGTGTTCAGTGAGTGAGTGAGTGTGTGTGTGTGTGTGTGTGTGTGTGTGTGTGTATGTGTGTGTGTGTGTGTGCACATCTGGTTTTCTGCTGTTCTGGTGTTTTCTTTGAGCTCTGGGCAGGAAGACAGTGTGAGTCCTGCAAAGACTCCTGCTCTTTGATCACGTCTGTTTCTGTCCATCTGAACACACACACACACACACACACACACACACACACACACACACTCCAAGATACACACACAGACACACACTACACTGACACACTGCAAGATACACACACACATACTGAACACACACGGTGAAACACACAGACCAACACATACACACACACAAAAAGATACACACACACACTCCAACATACACACATATCTACACACACATTCCAAGATACACACACACTCATACTCTTACTCTAAGACACACACAAAAACACACATATCCACACACAAACTCAACCATACAGACACACACACACACACACACACACACACTCTCTCTCTCACTCACTCACACACACACACACACACGCTCATTGAGTCACTCTGTCAATATTGACCCACCTGTAGCGTGACCTCTGACCTTAGCACATCCTCCAGCAACACACACACACACACACACACACACACACACACACACACACACACACACACACACCACACCAACTACATTAAAATATTATCTGATATTCAACTAACACTTAAACTACAAACGCATCACATCTGCCTCCAAATCAACTGCACACACTGCTTCTCCCACTCAGTTTAGTCTTGTTTATAGTGCAAATATCTACAAACTCTTAAATCAGTCAGCATTTTCTAGACAAGCACAACAATATAGTCTTATTTTCAGAAATAATGAGTCAAAATGAAGAGAGTTTTTCCCTAAAACAAGCAAAATAATCTGACATAATCTGATCTACATATCTGTTCATCCATATATCTATCAGTCCTTCCATCCATCCATCATCCATCCATCAATCCATCCATCCATCTTTCCATATATCCATCTATCTATCCATTCATCTATCTTTCCAATTATCCAACTTTCCATCCATTCATCCATCTTTCCATCCATCTATCCATATATCTAACTATCCATCCATTCATCCATCCATCCATTAATTCATCCACCTTTCCATATCCATCTATCCATCCATTCATCCATCTATCCATATATCTAACTATCCATCCATTCATCCATCCATCCATTAATTCATCCACCTTTCCATATATCCATCTATCTATCCATTCATCCATCTTTCCATATATCCAACTATCTATCCATTCATCCATCTTTCCATCCATCTTTCCATATATCTAACTATCCATCCATCCATTAATTCATCCACCTTTCCATATATCCATCTATCTATCCATTCATCCATCTTTCCATATATCCAACTATCCATTTATCCATCTTTCCATCTATCTTTCCATATATCCATCTATCTATCCATTCATCCATCTTTCCATATATCTAACTATCCATCCATTCATCCATCCATCCATTAATTCATCCACCTTTCCATATATCCAACTATCTATCCATTCATCCATCTTTCCAATTATCCAACTTTCCATCCATTCATCCATCTTTCCATCCATCTTTCCATATATCCATCTATCCATCCATTCATCCATCCATCCATTAATTCATCCATCTTTCCATATATCCATCTATCCATCCACTCATCCATCCATCCATTAATTCATCCATCTTTCCATATATACAACTATCTATTCATTCATCCATCTTTCCATTTATCCAACTATCTATCCATTAATCCAACTTTCCATTCATCCATCTATCCATTCATCCCTCTATCAAATGGAAGAAGGGATGGATGGAGAGATAGAAGGAGAGATGGTTAATACACACACACACACGCACACAAAAATATATGACTAAATTGTACATATTTATAACATATAATAAACATCTACAGTAAATGTGTATGGATGGAGTACACACATATAAACGCTTCCATCACTAAATACACATCAGCTAATTACGATTAACCACACAGAGTGGCGAAATAACCTGAAACATGTTATATTTGTGCTTTTACTACAGAACAAACAATAATATCAGGGTATTTGTGGCGCATTGACCCTAGTGCACTTCTACAGTTTACCACTAGAGAGCAGCACACCTCAATACACCACACAGACACACACACGCACGCATGCACGCACGCACACACGCACACACGCACACACGCACACAGACACAGACACACTAAAGATGACAATGATAACACACACACACTTCACAAACTGAAGGCCACTGATGATAATATTAAATGAGCTCAAACACACTCCTCCTCAATCTGAACAGCAGGTCAGTCTACATACAAAAACACAGAGGCTCAAATGTAAGAAAATCAGCATTAAAACAACGGATTTTCAGGCTGTTTTTGTGCATTATGGAGCTGGACACTCAGTCGCTGTAAATTGCAGGAAACAACCTTCATATGGATGAAGAAAAATTAAAAAGTAATACTAATAAACAGATTTAAAGCATGTTAGCTTGTTTCATGGATCTTCTAGAAAAAACAACAACAGAAAAATATCAGATTTGTGAGAAATAAATGTATATTTATGAGGAAAATTTGGAATTCCAAAACTATTACAAATAAATAAAAACTATTACAACACACAGACGTATAAAATACAAACAAAACTGCAAGACAAATGATCAGAACAGAAGTGAAAATGTTTTTTTCTGTTTTTGTAATTCAGATGCTTGCAATTTAGAATTGTGTTTGCTATGTTTTGCAATTGTGAGGTCAAATCATAAAATTCAAGCATTTTTCTTGTAATTCTAAGTTTACTTCTGGCTATAAAACAATATAACTGTAATTAAAATCATATCATTTTAGGTGTAAATCTGACATCTTTTTGTAATTCTTATTTATGTGTTGGAATTCAGATTTATTTATATCTCACAAATCTTTTTCTAATATAACTTATCTAATATAAGTTTGTTTCTTGCAACTCAGATTTATTATTATTTTTTATTTTCTTCCAGTGTTTATAATTGACCATTAGTTCTTTTTTCTCAGAATTGCAAGTTTATATGAGAAAAAATATGAGATAAAAACCACAATTACATTCAGATACTGTACTGTAAATAAGCCATCATCAAATAAAGAGGTATAGCATTTCACACGAGAAATGAACATTCAGTAATTTATTAATGACACTTAATGAGCAGCCCAAACCTGTCTGACTGCAAACCTCACTCAGATCCTTCATCCAGCGTTTACACAATAAACTCAACATCACCATTATCTCTGTACTAAACAAGACAAAACAACAACAACAGTCTAAAATAAATAAATAAACAACTAATTAACAACTGTTATGATGCTTTTCTTGACATAAAATGATAAAAAAGTCATAAAATGCTAAATTAATAATAAAATAAATAAAATTATAATATATCAAATGAAATAAAACGAGTACGAGTAAATGCTGGAAAGTATATTATTCCCACACGGAAATAAAATACTACAGTAATTTAACACTAACTAACTTACTAACTAACTAACTAAGTAACTAAATAAATAAATACACTAGTATTTGAACCACACCATAGTAAAATCTGTTGTGGTGATTTTACAGTTGCTATGGTGACAACTACTGTATATTACTATAACCAAATGACCCAGTACTGTAGTTTTCTACAACTTGGCCATATTATACTACAATACACAACAGTTTACTGTAGTAAATTTAATGTATACTACATTATTTAATATCGATTTACTATAGTTAATACTACAGTATACGGGAGAATTCATTAAACAAGAGCTGTAAGCACTACTGTATATATGTTTTTTAATTATATATGCACACATACATTTGTGAATTAGAATATATGCATTTATTTATTTAGTATTTTGCTTTTATTTTAGTTGTGTATAAGGTATTGTGATTTATAACTTGTTTTAAATGTTTTTTTTTCCTGCTTAATAAATGTTGGGGTGCTAAAAGTACATTCTGACCAAGAATTCAAGTTAATATGATGTACTGTTCACTGGGTTTTGTACAATAATTTCAATCAATAAAAACAAAACTAAAAAAAACTGTTTTATATATATATATATATATAGTTTAACTATTATATGGTTAAAAAAACAATACTATTTACTACAAATTACTACAGTATTTATTAATGTGGGTGTAAATTAGTGACATGATGAGAAAAACACGAGCTCAGAAACTCCTGCTAAACTCCTGGGATGGTTGAAAACCAGAAAAAGACAGAGGTAAAGTTGGTTTTATAATCGCACATTCAGACCTTCACCTTAATAATATAATTTCAGTAAAGTATTCTTTGCAAATTCTAAATAGGGAAATCATATTAGCAACAAATGACCATCAAAGTACACCACTGTTTACAGTGAATTAGATAGTGTTAATGTTGTTTAGAAGTCATACTTGCATGCAATAATATTCAAAGTAACATGGTAAACAATATAGGGACTTCTAAATGAACGAATGTGCGAATATAAAACCAACTTTACCTCTATAAAAAGACTGAAAATGACCAGATTACAAGCAGAAAATAAATAACAAGATAACATCCAGATAACGAGAAATGAGCAGAAAATAGCCAGATAACCAGCAGATAACCCGTAGAAAAGTGACAGGCACAGCTGAGTTCAGGAATAGCGGGTTTCCCAGCAGCAGTAGTAGTTTATCCACACAACACAGTCTCTCAATTACAATCAAAGCTCATATTTATATGTGTAATATATATTTACAGTTAGCCCACAGCAGCAGACTCACCTGGAGGTTTGTGTCCGCTTTATGTGCGCGCGCCGCCGCTCACTGCTGATCCGGAGCTTTAAACAGCATGTCTGAGGTAAAACCAACACACACACACACACTCTCACATACACTGGTGACTGAAATCCAGTGTGTTTGTTTCAGTCTGAGAGTGTGCGTTCAGTCAGTGTGTTGGGCAGGACCGAGTCCCTCATGTGCGTCACGTGACGCCCGGTAGCGGAATGCTAATGCTGTTTATACCGTAGCCTTCAAGTTTTGTTGTTTGGATTATTTAGATTTTTTTTGCTTAATTATATTATTTGTAGTAATTATTCCACCAGATAAGCTATTAAGGACTTTATTGCACACAGACTGTATCTGCAACTTACTCAAAAAATTAAAGGTCCCACGATTTCAAATGTGCATCTTTAGAGAAAGCAGGACATAGAGTAGCCCCTCCTTTTTTAATAAACAGCCAATAGCGTTTGGGTTTTTTCACAACTCTGTCAGTGAGAGTGTTTGAGCTCAAGCGCATCAAATGAAAAGCCAATGAGAAGAAGGGGCGGGGCATGTCAGATACTAGAGAACATTTGATTGGTCAGAAGATTTGATGAGAAACTGAAGTACGAGGTGACGTCAAAAAAGAACTTTAAACGTTTATATCGCCTAAATGTGAATTTTGTCACTGATTTTGGAGCACACTAGATTATAGATATCCTTAAGACTGACGTACTGATACTAACATCTAAATAAATATATTTTAATTTCACAGGATCTTTAAAAAAAGAATCACTATTAATTCTTAAAAGTTGCATTTCATTGTTCGGCTGCTATTTTCGAATGTGGCTGCTATTAAATTACACAATAATCATCAATTTCTCTTAAAGCACACCCCTAACAACAAAATGAAAAACATTTTGGATTTAATATTATTATTTACAAGTTTCTGAAATCAAATTCTGACTTGAACCTCACAGTTTCCACTTATAAACACAATTTATGTCACAGAGTCAACAGTGACTACCTTTACATGGTGTTAACCTTCCCTGCTCTGCCTCTTTGTGCTGTTAGAGATAGCAAGGGAGATTCACTTATTACTCCAGGGCCGAAGAATATTAGTTTCGGGGTTAACTCCCTTCTCTTTTCGTTGCAGCCGGTGAATGACTGAGGACACATGTAACACTTGGTCCAACTATTTATTATTCTCCGTGTGGTACAACTAAATCAGTCACCAAAGAGGAAACAGCACTCAAAACGGTCTCATTGCGAAAAGAATAGCGCTCCTCTTTTCTGTCTCTCCCTCTCCGCTGCACACACACCCACAAACTGCAGCCCCGCCCCTTTAAGGCCCACCCATTTTACAACAATGGACATCAGTAATGGAATTATTTGCCTTAATCTAATGAAGACAATAATAAGACTAAGGTGTTTACATGACTTGCTTTTTGAATGTTTCTTTCATGATCCAGTTTTACATGTTATAACACATTCTCAGATTAACGTCATTGCGTCACCGCGCTATCCGCATTTCCACCGCCGTTTCATGTAATTTCAGGTGTTTCATTATTAATTTGTGGACTTTAACTGCGGTTTGGCACTTCCCCCCCATGACAAACCAGATATTGTATGCAACTATGAACTGCTGGAAGAGTTACGTTTAAATGGAAGTTCATACTGCATGCTAAATGTAAGAAAAAAAAACCTCTTCATTTCACGATGCAGGTGTCTGTGGTCCGCACTGACTCGGTAAGTGCAAAGAGTGTCGTGTGTGTGTGTGTGTGTGTGTGTGGACTATCCTGTCACAAAAAGCGACGAAAAGCCCTACATGACAGTACTAGTTCGATTGCGGTGTTTACATGTCTACATGTACTATACTTCAATAATGCGTCTAAGATCGTCAAACTCCACACGTCTTAATTCCATTTCTCTTTAGTTTGATTATGACCTTAATCTGATTAAATTAATCAAAAATCTGTTTACATGGTTAACTCTTAATCAGAGTATTGTCTTAATCGCATTAATATTGAATTATTGGTGTCCATGTAAACGTAGTCATTGTGATATTTTATTAGCTAATAAACTTGCAGTGGGGCAATAACGTTGTAATAATGGAAAAGTTGGAATCTGGGAATGTTTTTTATTCCTATATATTATTCTTATTTCAAAGTTTCCATTCACCAACCACTGCAAGCTGCGAGTTTGTTGCATTTCTGATCATTATGTTTCAAATGCAAAACTCAAAACTTCTAACTTTTCTTCTTCACAACTTGAATTTAAATCTCCCATTTTTTAGTTTTTATCTCATAATTATAACTCTGTTTCTCTAAACTGTATGTAAAATACTTCAGATGATTCAGAGATTGTAAAACTGTTGATGAAGCGATACTGTCTCAAGAAAACATATCCTGATATAGAAAAGCAGACAGAAATCCTGCATAAACGTGTAGGGGTCGAGTGGAGGTCGTGACCTGTTGACCCCGAGCCCGTATAAACAATGCAGTTTATCTTCCCATCAACAACAACTGCAGTAAAAGAACATTTTTGAGGACATATTTTTTCAAAAATTGTAGTCAAAAACATTCTTCAAACAGACTTCTTCGGCTTTATCTTAAAGAAACACTCGACTTTTTTTTTAAATAAGCTAATTTTACAGCTCCTCTAGACTGCATTTAGCTTAGCTTAGCATAGATCATTCAATCGGATTAGACCGTTAGCATCTCACTCAAAAAAAAACAACAAATCATAAAATAATAACTTTTCAATAATCATTACTCTTCATACACAATGTAAACACAGAAGAGTCGAGCTTTAAATAGGAAACTAATAGAAACTCATTTTTGAGTGAGATGCTAATGGTCTAATCTGACACAATGATCTAAGCTAAGCTAAGCTAAAAGTGCTACCACTAAACAATGAGATTGCAATATATGGATTTAACAATGGTAAAACTGACCGTTTTAACTCTGAAGCAACTGTGAAATGAGAATATTTACCAAAAAGGTGGAGTGTTGTGTAACAAATGTCTTGTTAAAGGGACAGTTCACCCAAAACTACACATTTCAATTGTCACAAACCAGTTTGACTATCTTTCTTCTAATAAACACAGAATAGGATATTTTGAAAAATATAGTTTTATTGAATAGAAATATATATATATATATATATATATATATATATATATATATATATATATATATATATATATATATAAATATAAATATATATATATATATATATATATATATATATATATATATATATATATATATATATATATATATACTTATATATAAATATATTTATATATATACATACATATATATATACCTATATATACATATATACATATATATACACATATATATACATCAACATACATATATACAACCTTTCCAGCTGCAACCCATCACTGGGAAACATCCATACGCCCTCATTCACACACATACACTACGGCCACTTTAGCTAAACCAATTCACCTGTACCGCATGTCTTTGGTTATTGGACTGTGGGGGAAACTGGAGCACCCGGAGGAAACCCACAGGGAGAATATGCAAACTCCACACAGAGACACCAACTGATCCAGCCGAGCCACCATGCAGCCCTGTATTCAACTTTCTTTAAAATATATTATCTAGTGTGTAACAGACGAAAGAAACTCATAAAGGTTTAAAAGCACTTGAGGGAGAGTAAATACTGAGTATTTTTATCACTGAATGAACTGTCCCTTTAGGAAGTTTACATGAATTCCAACTAGGACAGATTAAAGCTGAACAAAAATACATCAGAAGCGTAAAAATGAGCCTAAAGTGAACGTGGAGTGCATCATTAGTGTGTTTGTGCTTCTTGAGGAATGTAAATAATGCTGTTTTTCTCCAGTTTCAGTCCTCCAGAGCTGATTTACTGAAGCATTACTGCTCTTATCTTCAGCTTATCTTAAATATATTTATAGCAGAGGCTCGTAAAAATGCTTTCAGTGACATGACGGAGCTGTAAACCAGCAGTGTGTCCGCTTACACCGATCTGCTCTCCTCATTTATCTTTTATTCATGAAAACAACGAAAGAACATTATAATACACTGAGATTGGTGTGTGTGTGTGTGTGTGTGTGTGTGTGTACAGGTATATGTGGTTTACAGTGACACAAAGTTATATAATGATGTGTGTATGATTTAGTTGTACTGTATTATGGCGGTTTACACACACCTTGAGTGCCTGTAATTTAGAAATCACACTTTCTTTATAATATGCTAATTTTAGCTCAGGTTTGCTGTAAGGGGTTGGATTAGGGGTACGGGTGAGGGAGGGGCATAAGATGAGTGCTGTTTTACTGTATAAACTACATTACACCTATGGAGAGTCCAAGCATACCTTTTATACAGTGTGTGTGTGTGTGTGCGTGTGTGTGTGTGTGTGTGTGTGTGTGTTTGTGTGTGTGTGTGTGAGGAAGAGCCTATGTGTGTGTGTGTGTGTGTGTGTGTGTATGTGTGTGAGAGAGAGAGAGAGAGAGAGAGAGTGTGTGTGTGTGTATGCGTGCATATGTGTGTGCGTTTGTGTGTGTGCATTTGTGTGTGTGTAAGAGAAGCTCAGTGTTGTGTGTTTTTGTGTGTATATGTGTGTGTATGTGCACGTGTATCTGTGCGTGTTTGTGTGTGCATGCTTGTGTATGTGCATGCATGCATGTATATGTTTACATATGTGTGCGTGCGTTTGTGTGTGTGCGTGCGTATGTGTGTGTGCATTTGTGTGTGTGTAAAAGAAGCTCAGGGTTGTGTGCGTGTGTGTGTGTGTGTGTGTGTGTGTGTGTTTACGTACATGCATGTGTGTGTGCATATGTGTGCATGAGTGCGTGTCCGTGCATGTGTGTTTGTGTGTGTAAGACAAGCTCAGTGTTGTGAGTGTGTGCACATGCGCCGTGCTTGTGCGTGAGTGTGTGTGTGTGTGTGTGCACATGCATCTGTGTGTGCGTGAGTGTGTGCATATGTGTGTGTGTGTGTGTGTTTCTGAAACTCACTCAGTCGTGTCAGTGTTCAGCTGCTGCAGTTAAACACACTCTCTATCATCAAATCTGCTGTCTGTCTGAACACACACACACACACACACACAGATGGATGAGCCACTTGCAGGGCATTCTGGGATTGACACTGAGCCGTCCATCATGGTGGACACACACCGTCAGCACAACAATGAAGAAGCAGCACAGATTCAGCAGACCCCAGATCAGCAGACAGAAACACTCAGACACACCGATTAAAGGTCAGAGGTCAGCAGAAACAAAACAACACCTCTCATCATTTATAATATCATCACGTTTCCACATGACAGACGTTATTGATGATCCTCAGTGTGTGTGTGTGTGTGTGAAGGAAATCACGAGCGTTTGTGTGTAGTTTCATAAACAAAAGGTGTGCATCATTCATTCATTCATTTCCCTTCAGGGGTCACCACAATGGAATGAACCGCCAACTATTCCAGCATATGTTTTACACAGTGGATGCCCTTGCAGCTGCAACCCAGTACTGGGAAACACCCATAAACACTCATTCACACACACACACTCATACACTACAGCCAATTTGGTTAATCAGTTCCCCTATAGCGCATGTCTTTGGACTGTGGGGGAAACCGGAGCACCCGGAGGAAACCCACACCAACACAGGGAGAACATGCAAACTCCACACAGAAACACCAAGTGACCCAGCCGGGACTCAAACCAGAGACCTTCTTGCTGTGAGACCATAGTGCTGACCACTGAGACACCGTGTTGCCGGTGTGCATTATTTAACAATAATTAATTTATATATTTACACACACACACACACACACATGTATGAATGTATGTGTATGTATCTGTGTGTGCGTGCTTGTGTAGTTGTAAATGTGTGTGTGCGTGTGTGTGTGTGTGTATGTGCATAAGTAGGCATGTATGTGTGGGTGTTTATGTGTGTGTATGTGCACGCATGTTGATTATGTGTATGTGTGTGTGTGCGTGTGTGTGTGTGTGTTTGTGTGTGTGCATAAGTAGGAATGTATGTGTGGGTGTTATGTGTGTGTATGTGCATGCATGTTGAGTATGTGTATGCGTGTGTGTGTGTGTGTGTGTGTGTGTATTTTTAATCTAATATTACTTTAGTTTTATTAGATCTTATTATAAGAAAAGCAGGCAGCATGGTGGCACAGTGGGTAGCATGATGGCCTAACAGCATAAAAGTTGCTGGTTTGAGTCTCGGCTGGGTCAGTTAGTGTTTCTATGTGGAGTTTGCATGTTCTCCCCGTGTTGGTGTGGGTTTCCATTTTGATGAACTAAATTGGCCGTAGTGTATGAGTGTGTGTGTGTGTGTGTGTGTGTGTGTGTGTGTGTGAATGAGTGTGAATGGGTGTTTCCCAGTACTGGGTTGCAGCTGGAAGGGCATTTGCTGCGTAAAACATATGCTGGAATAGTTGGCGGTTCATTCCGCTGTGGCGACCCCTGATAAATAAAGGGACTAAGCTGAAAAGAAAGTGAATGAATGAATGAATGTTTAAAGAAAAGCAGTGACTGTGGTACTCCTGAAGACAGAAGCGCTGTACACAGTAGAGCGCAGCATTGCCGGAGTCTGACAGTGGAGAAACTAATGGGCATTTATTGATTTGATGTAAATCATGAATATAAAAAGGCTGAATAACGAGCTCATTTATTCACACTGTGATCAATAATCAATAGATCTGATCATGTTATTGACACAGAGTCTCTCAGGAGTGTTCTGAGGCTGGTGTTTCACTCTAAATGATTGGCTTTTAAATGACTTTCAGTCTTCATTTACATTCACACGCAGCCAGCAGATGCTGTATGACGGATGGAGGAACACCATGAAGATGTGAAAACAAGCTGTTCTGATTAAAACATTTAACAAATATATTGATTATATTTTCATTATTTAAAAATAAAATAAAAAACGATGATAGAAATTTAATGATATAATATTTACATCAGTAGTACACTAGGGAGATGTGGTGGCGCAGTGGGTAGCACGATCGCCTCACAGCAAGAAGGTCGCTGGTTCGAGTCTCGGCTGGGTCATTTGGTGTTTCTGTTTGGAGTTTGCATGTTCTCCCCGTGTTGGCATGGGTTTCCTCCTGGTGCTCTGGTTTCATAGTTCAAAGATATGTGGTATAGGTGAATTGGGTAAGCTAAATTGTCTGTAGTGTATGGACGTGATTAAGTGTGTATGGGTGTTTTCCAGTACTGGGTTGCAGCTGGAAGGGCATTCGCTGTGTAAAACATATGCTGGATCATTTGGCGGTTCATTCCGCTGTGGTGGCCCCTGATTAATAAAGGGACTAAGCTGAAAAGAAAATGAATGAATGAATGAATGAGTAGTGCACTAGATGAACAGCACAGTGGCGTGCGTGTATCTGTGTGTGTGTGTGTGTGTGTGTGTGTGTGTGTTTTTCTCACATGTTTTCACTCAGTCTGTCACTGCGTCTCTTGTTTCTGCAGCCGGTGGGTTTGTTCAGCTATTTAGGTCAGAAGACGCTCCACACAAACACACACACGCACACACTCCACGTCACATCACATCAGTCATTCACAGGTTTACTCTGTGGAACACAAAACATATCCTGATGTTATTTGGACATCAGACATTCATTATTCTCTGTGCTCGCTGTATAGTGTGATTTATACACAGAAAAAAAGCAGAAACACACACACACACACACACACACACACACACACAGCAATATTAAAACACAATTCCTGAAAAAGAGACTCTAAATCTACAAAAATCAGATGATATTGCATTAGCAAACACACACACAAATGAAAAGCTAAGGTTTTGTTGACTTGTCCACTGTAAAAATGTTCAATATTCCTCCGTTATTCAGTTATTGAGCTGTAAAACATCTAAGATGAAGAGATCAGGAGTAAATATTGCACAGCGCATCTTTGATCATGACAACAGGTCATTCTGATGCATGTGTTTGTTTTTCTAAGCATGTTTCGGCTTGACTGTGAGGAGCTGTGACATCAGGACTCCAGATTACAGTCTCAGCACCAGCATGCTTGGAGAAATGATGGAAATGATGTCAGCAAAAACAACATGTGCAGCGTTAGAGTTGACTTAAACTACAGCAAATCACTTTCAGTTGCTGACAACATGCTGAAATAAAATAAAATAAAATAAAATATATGAGAAACAAATATATAAATATCTAAATTCTGCATTAGCATCTAACAGTAAAAAAGTGCTACAATATTTAAAATTAGCAGCCCTAGCAACCCACCAATCTGGGAACTGTATAACAACACCCTAGCAACCTAGAGACCTCTTAGCAACATTATGAAAATGACTAAAAACACGTTTAAGTAATGACACCCTAGCAACCAATCACAACACCCTAGGAAATCATTAGCAACATGCTGACACTGAATCCCAACAGCCTAAAATAGTGACACTCCCAATCCCAACACCATAGAAAAACCTTAGCAAAGTCTCAACAATGACTCACAACCCAATAAAATATCGACACCCTAGCAACCAGTCACAAAACCCAGAAAACCTTTAAGAAACACCTTGACAATTACCCAGAACACCCAAAAATAGTGACCCCCTAGCAACCAATTACAACACCTAGAGACATCTTAGCAACATCCTGACAATGACTCAGAACACCATAAAATTACAACACCATAGCAACCAATTACAACTCCTAGAGACATCTTAGCAACATCCTGACAATGACTAAGAACATTTTGAAATAATGACACCCTAGCAACCAATCACAATGCCATAGGAAATCATAAGCAACATCCTGACACTGAATCACAACACCTTAAAATAATGACACCTAGCAACCAATTACAACATCATAGAAAATCTTTAGCAACACCCTGAAAATGACTCAAAACATTCTAAAATATCAACACCCTAGCAACCAATCATAAGGCCATTGAAAATCCTTAGCAACATCCTGACAATGATTCAAAACACCCTAAAATAATGACATCATAGCAACCAATCACAACACCATAGAAACTCCTTAGAAACGTCCTGACAACGACTCAAAAAACTCTAAGTAAGTGACACCTAGCAACCAATTACAACACCATAGAAAATCTTTAGCAACATCCTGACAATGACTTAAACATTCTAAAACATCAACACCCTAACAACCAATCATAAGGCCATAGAAATCCTTAGCAACGTCCTGACAATCACTCAAAACACCCTAAAATAACGACACCATAGCAACCAATCACAACACTATAGAAACTCCTTAGCAACATACTGTCAATTACTCAAAACACTCTAAGAGACACCTAGCAACCAATTACAACACTATAGAAAATCCTCAGTAACGTCCTGACAATGTCTTAGAACACCCTAAAATATCGACACCCTAGCAACCAATCACAATACCCTAGAAGCCTATAAGTAATTTCTTGACAATGAATCAGAACATTCTAAAATATCGACACCATAGCAACCAATCACAACACCCTAGAAAATCGTTAGCAACGTCTGACAATAAAATAATGACACCCTAGCAACCAATCCAAAAATACTAAAACAATATCACAAAACTAAAATAACCATAACATCATAAATATTAAAGCATTAGCCAAAATAATATTAAATAATATAATGGAATGATATAAAAGGCTGTGATTATTAGGTATTTCATCGGGTCATTTCTCCATTTGAAGGTTTTGACAGATCATGAGCTACATGAAAAAGTGTTAAACATGTCCAAGAATCCTCCGCATGTGTTGAATGTTCCTTTGATAAGCCAGCATATGGGCTTCAGAATGACATGAGGGAAAATAAACAATGACAGAACGCTGGGCAAATGGAAACTCTGAGATCTGTTAGTGTCTGTGGGCCGATCATGATATCATTCACAGCTCTGCGTCTAGCGGATTTCACAGTGAAAACAGAGCCGCGGGTGCTTTATTGTGGACGGAAACACCTCTATAACCCTCCATCAGATACTTCAACAACGGCAGATCTCTGTCATAAACACAGTCAGATCAGATCAGCCCTCATACTGAGACCATTACTCTCAGACCGGCAGTGACTACAACTCCAGAAAATGCATGACATCACCACAAGTCCACAAGTCTTCACGGAGTGCTGGTTTCTGTGCTGATGTGATATTTTTCAAGCGTTTGACTGACAGAGACTCCCTCATTGTTGTCTGCTTAAAATAGCAACACCCTAGCAACCCTACAATCTCTAGCAACCAATCAGAACACCATAAAAAAACCCTAGCAACATTGTGACAACAATTAAGAACACTTTAAAATAGCAACATCCTAGCAACCAATCAGAACACCATAGAAACGCAAATTAATATTATATTAATGTTATGAATGAATATTTTTGATTTATAAAAATACAAACGTAAATAACCATAAATGTGAAGTAAAATGGGTTATGATATACAGACTCGTGTCTTTGATTATCAGATTTAATAAACTTCAATGGACATTATACAAGTCTAAAGTACAAGACGTGAATAATAGGAAATAACGATAACGTTAAGCAATTTGGTAAACAAAGACAAACAGCGAACAACACTGTAAAATATTTAAAGACAATTATAAAACATAACAAAATAACACTGCCAAAATAATACACCTGACAACAAATAATAGATTAAAAAGACCAAAAACTGTCCGTTAGATATGCACAAGATGTATTAAATATCATGTTTTAACTACAATGGAGAGATGAGACCCAGCGGTACATCTGTAATCGACTGGCCGATGTAAAGCTGATCTCGGCGGGGGAGGTGATGACGAAGCTCTCGCTGACAGGCTGGGGGTCAGAGTCCGCATAAGCTGAGGGACATCACCAAAGACGCGCTATCTCTATAAATAAAGTGCCAATTCGAGATTAAAACAACTACATTCCCTGACATCTCTTTAAACTTTACTTTGTGACACAACAGAGGAGTATTTTTCAAACCGTGCGGGTTTTCTCCTCCGCCATTAGCTTTCACTGGTTACGCTGCAATGCATTCTGGGATACCTGTGCTTCGCAAGTTCGCACAAGTCACCTCTCAATGCATCCTTGTCAAATGAGGCAGAACAAGCACACATCCGGGAATTTTATCTGTACTTGGCAAGATGTGAACTTTGAATTGGAACAGTCCTTCAGCGACGGTTGATGATGTTTCACGACGACACAAGAACGCAAGTACAGACAAGAACACATATTAAGAAACAGCCTGTGACAACAATTAAGAACACCTTAAAATTGCAACACCCTAGCAACCAATCAGAACACCATAGAAACTCCCTAGCAACATTGTGACAACAATTAAGAACACCTTAAAATTGCAACACTCTAGCAACCAATCAGAACACCATAGAAACTCCCTAGCAACATTGTGACAGCAATTAAGAACACCTTAAAATTGCAACACCCTAGCAACCAATCAGAATACCTTACAAATTCCCTAGCAACTTTCCACAACAACTCAAAACAGGATTCCTGAGTGTTTGACTGACAGAGACTCCCTCCTTACGATCTGACCTACATCTGAAGACGGAAAAATGTCTGTTCCTCATTTTAGCTTTGTTTTTTTTCACAAAAGAATTAGGTCTGTGGAGAATTGAGATGCTGTACAAATGGCCTAAAACTGTCTAAAAACCACCTTAGCAACTGCATAACAGGACTTACTGGCAAACAATGAAAACATACTAAAAACTACCTAGCAACCACATCTAGAGTAGCACCTTAGCAGCATCTCCAGTAATCGCTCAAAATATGCATAGAAACACCTTAGAAACACATGCTTTTCACCATGCAAACTAGGAACTGCATAGCAACCAATAAAAATGTATGAGATGTTTGTAAACACCTTTAAAATAGCAATCACTTTAGAAATGCATAACTGTAAAATCTTAGAAACTCCCTAGCAACAACTCAGAACACTTTAAAATAGCAACACCCTAGCAACCAATCAGAAAACCTTAGAAACTCCCTAAAAGAGCAACATACTATAGCAACCAATCAGAAACTCAGCAATATTCCAACAACAACTCAGAACACCTTAAAATAGCAACACCCTAGCAACCAATCAGAAAACCTTAGAAACTCCCTAAAAGTGCAACATACTATAGCAACCAATCAGAAACTCAGCAATATTCCAACAACTCAGAACACCTTAAAATAGCAACACCTAAGCAACCAATCAGAACCCCTAGAAACACCCTAGCAATATTCAGATAACAATTCAGAACACCTTAAAATGGCAACATCCTGGCAACCAATCAGAACACCCTAGAAACTCCCTAGCAACATCTCAGAACACCATATAGCAACTACCTAGCAACCAATTAGAACACCATAGAAACTTCCTAGCAACATCTCAGAACACCATATAGCAACTACCTAGCAACCAATTAGAACACCATAGAAACTCCCTAGCAACATCTCAGAACACCATATAGCAACTACCTAGCAACCAATTAGAACACCATAGAAACTTCCTAGCAACATCTCAGAACACCATATAGCAACTACCTAGCAACCAATTAGAACACCATAGAAACTCCCTAGCAACATCTCAGAACACCATATAGCAACTACCTAGCAACCAATTAGAACACCATAGAAACTTCCTAGCAACATCTCAGAACACCTTAAAATACCAACACCCTGGCAACCAATACCCCCTAGAAACTTCCTAGCAAAATTTCACCTTAGCAAAATAACACCTTAAAATTGCAACACCCTAGAAACCCCTAAGGAACATCGTGAGAATGAATCCCATAATAAGATTTCAGCTGAGGATTTACACGAAGTCATTTTCATTTAATTGAATGCTGCTGCCCTGCACTGTTTACTATGAAAACATTCAAAACCATCATGCGAGGAGCTTTAAGAAGCTGAAGAGCCTCTTGGAGAGTGTTTCCTAGAGCACTTGAACCTTTAACTCTCCGTTTTATTTCCCAGGATTCCTCCAAACTGCAGGGTTCAAAGCCACATGAACTCTGCGACGGGCAGGGTCACGGGGTCAGAGGTCAGCCGAACGCAGAGACGCCTAACAGCTCAATCAGCGAGCGTGACTCCGACCCGTCTCATGATTACAAATAACTCTGATGGTATTACATGCTCAAATACCATGGTACTGTGATATTCAGCATGACTCTGAGTCTGCATTAAATGGTATGCAGACACACTTTAAAAACACCATGGTACACAAAAAAGTCCAAATTTAGTACTTTTTGGTAATTAAAATGCCAGATAAATACTTAATCTAATCTAATATAATATAATATAATATAATATAATATAATATAATATAATATAATATAATATAATATAATATAATTTAATTAGCTGGACTGGTTAATTACACAATATACATATTGTGTTATATTAAATTATTTTATATTATATTATATTATATTATATTATATTATATTATATTAAATTATATTATATTATATTATATTATATTATATTATATTATATTATATTATATTATATTATATTAGATTAGATTATATCATAAATAAATAACATCTATAAATGTTATTTCTAAAATAATTTAAATAATAAATTATATAAAAATTGTTTATATTACATTATAAAATATATATAATATATTGTAATATAACTGTCAAACTTATAATGTAATATAATATAATATAGTATAGTATAGTATAGTATAGTATAATATAATATAATATAGTATAGTATAGTATAATATAATATAATATAGTATAGTATAGTATAGTATAGTATAGTATAATATAATATAATATAATATAATATAATATAATATAGTATAGTATAGTATAATATAATATAGTATAGTATAGTATAGTATAGTATAGTATAGTATAATATAGTATAGTATAGTATAGTATAGTATAGTATAGTATAGTATAGTATAATATAATATAGTATAGTATAGTATAGTATAGTATAGTATAATATAGTATAGTATAGTATAGTATAGTATAGTATAGTATAATATAGTATAGTATAGTATAGTATAGTATAGTATAATATAATATAATATAATATAATATAATATAATATAGTATAGTATAGTATAATATAATATAATATAATATAGTATAGTATAGTATAATATAATATAGTATAGTATAGTATAGTATAGTATAATATAATATAATATAATATAATATAATATAATATAATATAATATAATATAGTATAGTATAGTATAGTATAATATAATATAGTATAGTATAGTATAGTATAGTATAGTATAGTATAATATAATATAATATAATATAATATAATATAATATAATATAATATAGTATAGTATAATATAATATAGTATAGTATAGTATAGTATAGTATAGTATAGTATAGTATAGTATAGTATAATATAGTATAGTATAGTATAGTATAGTATAATATAGTATAGTATAGTATAGTATAGTATAGATATAGTATAGTATAGTATAGTATAGTATAGTATAGTATAGTATAGTATAATATAATATAATATAATATAATATAATATAATATAATATAGTATAGTATAGTATAGTATAGTATAGTATAGTATAATATAATATAGTATAGTATAGTATAGTATAGTATAATATAATATAGTATAGTATAGTATAGTATAATATAATATAGTATAGTATAGTATAGTATAGTATAATATAATATAGTATAGTATAGTATAGTATAGTATAATATAATATAATATAGTATAGTATAGTAAGATATAATATAGTATAGTATAGTATAGTATAATATAATATAATATAGTATAGTATAGTATAGTATAATATAATATAATATAATATAATATAATATAATATAATATAATATAATATAGTATAATATAATATAGTATAGTATAGTATAGTATAGTATAATATAATATAATATAGTATAGTATAGTATAGTATAATATAATATAATATAATATAATATAATATAATATAATATAATATAATATAATATAGTATAATATAATATAGTACAGTATAGTATAGTATAGTATAGTATAGTATAATATAATATAATATAATATAATATAATATAATATAATATAATATAATATAATATAATATAATATAAAATAATATAATCTGGTTCATATTCATCAGTTGAACTGGTTATTTACACAATATTTATCAATAATAATATAATATTTATTAATATAATATACATGTTATTGCTAAACTGATTAAAATATATTAAATAACATATATCATAAAAATATTATATTTTAAATATGATGTCTAACAGTTGGACTGATTATTTACACCATATATATCACTTATTGATAAAAAAAAGTATGCATTTTGTGTTGTTGCAAACAAACGAATGTAAAATCTTAAATATTTTATTGATAATAATAAAAATCACAGAAACTAAAACCCAGTAAAATGCACCAAATATGTGCAGTGTTGAAATGTTGACTATATTTATGGTGTAATTTGTGCATAAGCACGTCCCATAAGCAGTGCTGGAGATCTGAGCTCAGTGGAGATCCTGTTGTTCTGCTATGAGTGTGGAAACTTTCCATCTGCCCTTCATGACACACCGTAATTACCCACAAACCCCTGGGGCGCAGGGCATTTACCACACACACACACACACACACACACACACACACACACACACACACACACACACACACACACACACACACACACACACACACACACACACACACACACACACACACACACACACACACACACACACACACAGAGAGAGAGAGAGAGAGAGAGAAAGAGGTTGAAGACGTCAGACATGCTTTTCAGAAACAAATTCTCTCTGTGTTTACAGGGGGAACACACTGTACAGCAGTGAGCATGACTGAGCGTCATTCTGGACATGTTTTACCTTTGAAGAGAACTTTACCTACTGACATTTTAAGCTCTAAATGTGAAGTAAAATGCTGGTTGCGATCATGAAACCTGAAAAATGCCAGAATTGTAAGATTTCTGTGCAGAAACCAAAACAAATTCAAGAGAAAAAAGTGAGATTTCACAATGTAAATAAAAAAAAATAAAATAAAAAAAAGAATTCCACGAAAAAAAGTCAGAATTTTGAGATGTAAACAAAAAAATTCCAAGACAAAAGTCAGAATTTCAAGATGTAAACAAAAAAAATCTAAGAAAAAGCAAGAATTTCAAAATGTACACAAAATTCCTAGAAAAAAAGTCAGAATTTCAAGAAGTAAACAAAAAAATCCCCCCAAAAGGTCAGAATTCCAAGATGTTAACAAAAAATCCTAATAAACAAGGTAGAATTTCAAGATATGAACAAAAAAAATCACTCAAAGGAGTCAGAATTTCAAGATATGAACAAAAAAAATCACTCAAAAGAGTCAGAATTTCAAGATATGAACAAAAAATCACTCAAAAGAGTCAGAATTTCAAGATATGAACAAAAAATCACTCAAAGGAGTCAGAATTTCAAGATATGAACAAAAACAATCACTCAAAAGAGTCAGATCTTCAAGATATGAACAAAAAAATCACTCAAAAGAGTCAGAATTTCAAGATATGAACAAAAAAAATCACTCAAAAGAGTCAGAATTTCAAGATATGAACAAAAAAAAATCACTCAAAAGAGTCAGAATTTCAAGATATGAACAAAAAAATCACTCAAAAGAGTCAGAATTTCAAGATATGAACAAAAAAATCACTCAAAAGAGTCAGAATTTTAAGATGTGAACAAAACATCCCAATAAAAAAGTCAAAATTTCAAGATGTAAACAAAATATTCCAAGAAAAAGTTAGAAATCCAGGATATAAACAAAAAAAAAATCCCAATAAAAAGCAAGAAATTCATTCATTTATTCATTTTCTTGACGGCTTAGTCCCTTTATTAATCTGGGGTCGCCACAGCGGAATGAACCGCCAACTCATCCAGCATTTGTTTTATGCAGCGGATGCCCTTCCAGCTGCACTCATTCACACACACATACACTATGGATAATTTATCCTACCAAATTAACCTGTACCACATGTGTTTGGACTGTGGGGGAAACCGGAGCACCCGGAGGAAACCCACGCGAACGCAGGGAGAACATGCAAACTCCACACAGAAACGCCAACTGACCCAGCCGAGGCTCTAACCAGCGACCTTCTTGCTGTGAGGTGACAGCGCTACCTACTGCGCCACTGCATTGCCCAAGCAAGAAATTCAAGATGTAAAATGAAACAGTGAGAATTTCAAGATGTGAACAAAGTAATCCAAGTAAAGAATTCTGAGATGTAAAAGTGCCTGAATGATGTGGCAAAACAAAACAAAAGTCATAGAAAAAACATCAGAATCTCATAATTCCAACTCATAAACATGAACTCAATACTCCAATAAATCACCCAGAATTCTGACAAAAAATTGTGTAATAAATGTAAAACAGAAAGTTCAAAACTCCAAAAATAAGTTGTAATTCCAAGATGAAAACTAAAGATTTCAAGAAAAGAGTCAGAATTGTGTTTTGCAAACTGTGAGATTTAGAAAATCCCCCTTTTATATGTTCATTTAATGCAGAAACACTGCTCTAGAGCAGAATAAACACACATTTCTGAGCTTTTATTTTGACATTACAGAACTGTAGATCAGACTGAGCTGAAATAAGGAGCCGCTGTTTCCCTCTCAGACTCTCCTGCTGACCTCACAAATCAAACAAGCAAACAATAAACCGCACAAAACACACTTTACTCACAACACGGTGTGTGTTCAAGACATTTCACACACACACTGCTCGCTTATCAACACACAGCTAACCTAGAAAAAAGTCCAGATGTACAGTACACAGCATACATCAGTGCACCCTCTTTAAAAAGCAATATCTTTAACCATTTCTCAGTGAATATGATCAATATATTTTATTAAACAGTAATATGTAAATATAATAAGAGTGTCACACCTTCAGGAATAAAAAGAAAATACATTTAAAGTGTTGCAAAAGCAAATTACAAACTACAGAATTATATATTATATATAGTTTATAATTATAGTTTTACTACAGAACTAAGTTATAAATTATAGATGTATTATTTATTTTATATATATACTGTATATATATATATATATATATATATATATATATATATATATATATATATATATATATATATATATATATATATATATATATATATATATATATATATAATATAATATTGTTATATTATATTTTTTGTATTATTAAAATTGTATTTAATATCTTGGTCACACTTCCATCAGTTCATGTATTTACTAAAATATATCTGTACAGCATTTATTAATCATAGTTCAACATTTACCAATGCCTTATTACAATTTCCTGACTTGTTATTTAATGATGCAGTGTTTGTTTGTGTTAGTAAATACATTACTAATACAACCTCATTGTAAAGTGTTAGCAATATCTTCTATCTTTCTGCATCATGATCTTCAGTGTTTCTTAGATTAGCTCCAGTTTTGGCTTTTGTATTGACTAATCTAATGCATATTTTATAGCATATATGAAATAAAATATGAATTTAAAAGAGAGATCTGAACGTACTCATTTATGCTGCACACTTCACATTATTCCTCTCAGTTGGGTTTCACTGCAGTATCAGCTTTGCATGAGATGCTTCTCCCGAAACATCTAAGTAGAAATAAAGCCGAGTGTCCAGTTAAGGTGTGACTTAGTCTCATCTGAGATCTCAGCGTTGAGTTTCTCGCACCTCCATCCCTCCCGTATTTCCCTCAGACACAGAGCACTTCAGACTTGATGGATGAGTGTTTCGTCTCCTGCAACAATTACTCCATACATCACTGTAATTGAGTCCGCAGAGACTCTGACGGCTGACAATTAAACACTAAAAACCCCACAGATCGACTGCTTCTGGAAAACACGCAATGTTTACTGACTGCTGAGAATCAATTAGCGGACACTAATAAAACAATCAGAGGCCTAACCAGCGCAGGAAACTCCCTCATGCTTCATATATGGGTAGCTTGACTTTAACCCATAAATAATTGGCATATTTAATTAAAATAAAATTAAGTTTGCATCTGAAAGCTTTATATTGTTTTCAAGTCTCAGTAGTCAGTTAATATATGAATATTAATCACCTTTCGGCAAAATAATAATTCAGCTACCCTCAGGTCTATATAACAGTGTAACAGCAAACAAGAAACACCCTAGCAACCAGTTACACACTTTAACAGCCACCTGAGCACTCTAGAAACTATATAGCAACACCTTAGCAACCAGTCAAAACACCTCTACAGCCACTGGAACACCCTAAAAAACGCAAAAGCAACACCCTAGCAACCAGTCAAAACACCTTTACAGCCACTGGAACACCCTAGAAATGCAAAAGCAACACCTTAGCAACCAGTCAAAACACCTTTACAGTCACTGGAACACCCTAGAAATGCAAAAGCAACACCCTAGCAACCAGTCAAAACACCTTTACAGTCACTGGAACACCCTAGAAATGCAAAAGCAACATCCTAGCATCCAGTCAAAACACCTTTACAGCCACTGGAACACCCTAGAAACGCCTATGCAACACCCTGGCATCCAGTCAAAACACCTTTACAGCCACTGGAACACCCTAGAAACGCCTATGCAACACCCTGGCATCCAGTAAAAACACCTTTACAGCCACTGGAACACCCTAGAAATGCAAAAGCAACATCCTAGCAACCAGTCAAAACACCTTTACAGTCACTGGAACACCCTAGAAATGCAAAAGCAACATCCTAGCATCCAGTCAAAACACCTTTACAGCCACTGGAACACCCTAGAAACGCCTATGCAACACCCTGGCATCCAGTCAAAACACCTTTACAGCCACTGGAACACCCTAGAAACGCCTATGCAACACCCTGGCATCCAGTAAAAACACCTTTACAGCCACTGGAACACCCTAGAAATGCAAAAGCAACATCCTAGCAATCAGTCAAAACACCTTTACAGCCACTGGAACACCCTGGAAAAGCAAACGCAACATCCTAGCAATCATTTAAAACACCTTTACAGCCACTGGAACGCCCTAGAAACGCAAAAGCAACACCCTAGCATCCAGTCAAAACACCTTTACAGCCACTGGAACAACCTAGAAACGCCAAAGCAACACCCTAGCATCCAGTCAAAACACCTTTACAGCCACTGGAACACCCCAACAACCACATAGTAACACTCTAGCAACCAGCCAAACAAAACTTTGCAAACCACCTGAACACCCTAGAAACCATATGGTAACACAATAACAGTCAAAGCATCTTTACAAACATTTTAACACACAATAAACTACATAACAATGCCCTAGTAACCAGGCAAAACTCATTTTCAGCCACCAAAACACCACAGAATCTACAAAGCAACACCCTAGAAACCACATATCAACACTGTAGTAAACATCAGAACACCCTTCTGACCTGTTGAAACACCAGAAAACCCTAGATACCACATTGCAACAACATCAATCAAAATACCTTTACAGTAGTTCAGACACCCTTTAAGCCACATGGCAACACCCTAACAACCAGCCAAACCAACTTTGCAAACAGCATAACACCCTATAAATCACATAGCAACAACATAACAGTCAAAACACCTTAATTAAATAGCATTGCATCCAGTAGCCAGGCAAAGCATCTTTCAGCCACCAGAATACCATAGAAACCGCATAGCAACACCCTACCAACCTGCTGATACTACTTTGTAGCCACCAGAACACGACAGAAACTACAAAGTAACATCATAACAGTCAAAACACATTTGTAGCCAACAGAACACCCAAACAGCTGCATAGCAACACCCTAGCAACATACGAGAACACCTTAGCAACTACATAGAAACATCCTAGCAACCAGTCAAAATATAACAACAACTAAATGTACACAAATAATATTATTATTTAGTTCTAAATTTCAAATGCACCTGTGTCATGCCTGTGTTCAAAGGTAAATCTGACTGTGAATAATAGAGCTGTTCTTTTAAAAGAGGCTGTATATGAAGTCAGCGTCACGTCCAGGTCAGCGGTGGTGAACGTGTGCTGAATGAGTGCCCTGTTCACACAGACTTCCCTCTCAATACATCTTTACACAAGCCAGAGGATTTATGAAGGCTTATTTGTTATTTATTTTCTTTAAGGAAAGGAAAGAAAAGAAACACGAAACCTCTTCCAGCCTGATTAACCTTAAAACTGCAGGTTAACAACTTCATGTCCAATCAGATGTATATTTGACCGCGGGGAGAGAACCGATGTGGAAATGGAAGTCAGATTATTGCCTCGGTTTATCACAGAATACAGGCGGGCGTCTAGACCGCTACACCAGACAAATATTACATCTCTAGAGTGCATTATACACACACTGCTTTATTGACTCACTTTGCTGTGTGCTCATATATGGTAATACATGCAAGTTATATATATGACGTACAAGTTCATATTTGGATTTTACATGTATAAAACATGTCATATATGCAACATATATTTCCAAATATTGCAAAATTGGCTCCTACATATTTGTAATTCCAATTATTGAAAAATATATATGTACATATATGTTCAAATATATTATGAATATGCATCTACACTGACAGGCCACTTTATTAGGTACACCTGTCCAACTGCTTGTTAACACAGATTTCTAATCAGCCAATCACATGGCAGCAGCTCACTGCATTTAGGCATGTAGACATGTTCAAGACGATCTGCTGCAGGTCAAACTAAGCATCAGAATGGGAAAGAAAGGGGATTTAAGTGACTTTGAACGTGGCATGGTTGTTGTTGTTGCTGCCAGACGGGCTGCTCTGAGTATTTCAGAAACTGCTGATCTACTGGGATTTTCATGCACAACCATCTCTAGGGTTTACAGAGAATGGTCCGACAAAGAGGAAATATCCAGTGAGCGGCAGTTCTGTGGGCGCAAATGCCTTGTTGATGCCAGAGGTCAGAGGAGAATGGCCAGACTGGTTCCAGCTGATAGAAAGGCAACAGTAACTCAAATAAGCACTCGTTACAACCGAGGTCTGCAGAAGAGCATCTCTGAACACACAACATGTCCAACCTTGAGGCGGATGGGCTACAGCAGCAGAAGACCACACCGGGTGCCGCTCCTGTCAGCTAAGAACAGGAAACTGAGGCTACAATTCACACAGGCTCACCAAAACTGGACAATAGAAGATTGGAGAAACGTTGCCTGGTCTGATGAGTCTCCATTTCTGCTGACACATTCAGATGGTCGGGGCAGAATTTGGCCTCAACGACATAAAATCATGGATCCATCCTGCCTTGTATCAGCGGATCAAGCTGGTGGTGGTGGTGTAATGGTGTGGGGGAGATTTTCTTTGGGTCCATTAGTACCAATTGAGCATGGTGTCAACACCACAGCCTACCTGAGTATTGTTGCTGACCATGTCCATCCCTTTATGACCACAGTGTCTCCAGCTTCTGATGGCTACTTCCAGCAGGATAACGCACCATGTCATAAAGCCTGAATCATCTCAGACTGGTTTCTTGAACATGACAATGAGTTCACTGTACTCAAATGGCCTCCACAGTCACTGTGGAAAATCTCTGAGGAATATTTCCAGTAGCTTGTTGAATCTCTGACATGAAGGATTAAGGCGGTTCTGAAGGCAAAAGGGGGTCCAGGCCGGTCCTAGTAAGGTGTACCTAATAAAGTGGCCGATGAGTGTATATGTTCATATATAGGTATGTGAACACATATATAACATTATAGCTAATGTTTGAACATATATGTACATATTTGATCTCCTTAAATATATGTAAGTGGTCCTTGTAATATTAAAACTATATTTTACATACAAGACACACAGTATATACACGTAAAATCCAAATATGAACTTGTATGTCATACTTGTAATTTGCATATATTTACATATATCAGATTTCTCTGTGGCATGAATCTGAGCAACAACACAGTAAACACTCTACCAACCCGTATGAACACCCTAGAAACCACATAGCAACACCATAGTAACCACAAAGCTACACTCTGATAACTAGTAAAAACGCCTGGTATCAGAAGAAGACGTCTCAAACAAGAAATATCACCTTTCATAATAGGTAACAATAACTAAACAGTGCTAAATATGAATGAACATAGTCTGAGCAGCGAAATGGTCATCAGGGAACATTTAAACACACACACACACACACACACACACACACAAACACACACACACACAAATAGAGCAGCAGATAAGCACTCAGAATGTGTTCTGCTCTTTGGCCTTATAAGGACTCGGGGTGATGTGGACCCGTGGATATCTGATCTACAACAGCAAATGGAAAACAGCCGCTAATCCTGAATCACCAGGAGAATGGAAAGACAAAGAGAAACCTCCCATCAACACTGACTCCAACAAGTATTTAATTACCCATTTAGCCTTCAGACATGAAGAATTCAGTCAAAATACCTTAACAACCAACAGAATACCCTAGCAACCAGAACCACACTTTCAACACCATAGCAACACCCTAGCAACCAGATAAAACTTTGTAACCTCATAGAATACCCTAGCAACCAGACAAACCTTTGCAACCTCACAGCAACACCCTAGCAACCAGACAAAACTTTGCAACCACATAGCAACACCAGTCAAAAACATTTGCTATCACCAGAATACCATAGTAATTGCATAGAAACACACTAGCAACCACCAAAAACACAACGTCAAATAACAGAATGCTTTGGTATCCACACAGTAACACACAATGAATAAATCTTTACAAACACCCTAGTAACCACATAGTAGCCCACCAGGAAGCAGTTAGAACTCTTTTGAAAAATTAAAAATAAAACACCCTAGCAACTACATAACACCACCTCCACATAGCAACACCCTAGCAACCAATCAAAACATCTTTGCAACCACCAGAATGCTATAGTTACTTGATAGAAACACCATAGCAACCACGTAGTAACATCAAAGAAACTACACAGCCACACCCAGTTTTGACAACCAGTCAAAACACATTGGCAACCATACAAATACCATAGTAACTGCCTAGCAACACCCGAGCAACCAGTGAAAACAAATGGGCAAACAATAGAGTGTCTTGGTACCAACATAGCAACACCCATATCTCTGTAAACAACCTAGTAACACTGTTGCAAAAACCCTAGCCTATAACCTAACTTTTAACTGATAGCAATACCCTAACAGCCTATTAAACAGCTGTAAAAACACATAGCAACACCCTAGCAACCAGACAAACAACTTTGCAACCACATAGCAACACACTGGCAACCAGTAAAAACACAACGGCAAACAACAGAATGCTTTAGTACCCACACAGCAACAGACAGTGAATACATCTTTACAAACACCAACATACCAACACCCTAGCAACCAATCAAAAACACCTTTGCAAATACCAGAAAACCATAGTAACTTGATAGAAACACCATAGCAACCACATAGTAACATCAGAGAAACCATATAGCAACACCCTAACAAGCAGTCAAACACATTTACAACCAACAGAATAAAACTGGAGTAATAGCCTAGCAACATGTAAAAACACATTGGCAAACAACAGAGTGCCTTGGTACCAACATAGCAACACCCTGATCTTTAGAAACAACCTAGCAACCACATAGCAACTCCTTAGCAAAAAATTAGAACACTTTTGCAAAGACCCTAGGATACAACCTAACTTTAAACTCATAGCAATACCTTAACAACCTATCAACCTAGCAACCAGTGAAAACACTTTTGTAAACACCAGAACACCCTAGCAACCACAGCTACACCCTAGTTGCCATAGCAACTCCTCAGAACACCTCTGCAAAGGAACCAGAGCACGACCTTAGCAACCAGTCAAAACACCTTTAGAACTAGCAAACAGGCAGACAAATAAGTGGTGAGCTATAGTAAAAATAAATGTGGAGCTATAGTCATTCGATTGACACAGCAGAGACAAAACGCTGTTTATTATCTGTACATGTTTAATAGTTCTCAGTGTTTATGTGTTGATGCTGTACAGACGGTCAAATATCAAGTGGAGGTCAAACCGAGTATCATGTCTCTGAGATAAGCTGTCGTCTTCTTCTGTTGATTTCATCTGGTCTATGACTTAATAAGCCTCAACTCAACAATCCACATGATTTATGCTCCTGTTTAGACCTATTTTGCACATCACAGCAAAACTTGCGTTGTAGTGCTGAGATGTCATCAAACTGACAGAAAATGAGCTGCAGATGTGCTGAATCCTCACTGCATCTGCACACATCTGCAGCGCACAGAGCTGACCTGTGAATACTAAAGAAACTAATCATTTTATTTACTTTAGGACTCAATAAATTGATCAAGAGGGACGAATAAAAACCTTTATAATGCTACAATTATAAAAAATATATAAAGGCTGTATTTGAAACTTTCAGACTTAATACCGGTGCATAAAAAGTAATTGTTTCTTGATCATCAAAAATATCATATTATACTGATATCTGAAATATCATGTGGCACATAGCAACACCCTAGCAACCGGTGAAAACACATTTACAACCTCCAGGACACTTTAGTAATTATAGCAACCCATCGGAACACCCCTGAAAAAGACCAGAGCACAAAAGAACCATAAGAACACCCTAGAAAGCAGTCAACTACATTTACAACCACATAGCAACACCCTAGCAACCAGTGAAAACATCTATGCAACCACCAGAAAACCATTGTAACCATAGCAACCTCTCAAAATAAAGACTAACACAATAATAACCATAGCAACACCTTAGCAACCAATCAAACATTTTGCAACCACATAGCAACAGCCTAGCAACCAGTCAAAACACCTTTACAAACACCAAAACACTCTAGTAATCATAGCAACCCATCACAACACCTCTGAAAAAGACCAGAACACCTAAAAACCACAAGAACACTTTAGAAAGCAGTCAAATACATTTACAACCACATAGCAACACCATAGCAACCAGTGAAAACACCTATACAACCAACAGAAAACCATAGTAACCATAGAACCCCTCAAAACAAAGACCAACACACATAATAACCATAGCAACCGCCTTAGCAACCAATCAAACATTTTACAACCATATAGCAACAGCCTAGAAACCAGTCAAAACACCTATACAAACAACAGAACACCCTAGTAATAACAGAAACCCATCACAACACCTCTGAAAAAGACCAGAACACTTAAAAACCACAAGAACAATTTAGAAACGAGTCAAGCACCTTTAGAACCACATAGCAACACCCTAGCAACCAGTGAAAACACCTACATTACCACCAGAAAACCACAGTAACCATAGCAATCCCTCAAAACAAAGACCAACACATATAATAACCATAGCAACACCTAATCAACCACTTAAATATCTTTACAACCACATAGCAACACCCTTGCAACCATTCAAAACACCTATACAACTTCAGAACACCCTAGTAACCCATCAGAACACCTCTGGGAAAGATCAGAACAACAAAGACACATAGCACTACCTTAGCGACCAGTCAATCATCTTTACAACCACATAGCAATAATCTAGCAACCAATGAAAACACCCTGAGCACCCTAGTAACAATAGCAACCCACTAGAACACCTCTGGAACTCCCAAGCATCATAGCAACACTCTAGAAACCAGTCAAGCATTTTTACAAACACATAGCAACTCCCTTACAACCAGTGAAAACACCTATACAATACAACCTTTATACACCTAAGAACCATACAGTAGCAACAACCAGTCAAAAACCACAGAGCCACATGCTAATATTTCACCCCTTTTTGTTACTTATCAGACTGTTTTTTGGCAGTGCTTAGTTCTCCTGTTGTAGTGTAGGTCAGTGTTAATAACCAGTCCTCGTGTGTGTGTGTGTGTGTGTGTGTGTGGTGAAGCATAGCAGGTCCCACAGTGTGTGTGTGTGTGTGTCTTGATGACAGCTGGTCCTGGATGTGTTCAGTGTGAGAGGCGACGGATCCCTCAGGACATTCTGCTGCTTTAAAGCTCTCTAATCCTCATCAGATTAACCCGCAGAAGAAACACGGGGGAAAGCGACCCGATGTGTGTGTGTGCGACCTGATGGCACAGACCTGGACTCTATTTACATGACATACGGCCTCTTAAAGAGCCACTGCTGTGCCTGAAGACACACACTCAGATCTGTGCAGTGATCATTATTTCTGAGCAGGTTTATGGAGACCAAAAACTGGCTGATGTTATGTTTCACAGCTAACTGTGAATGCTCTCCGAACATCCCATAATGTTCCTTAAAGATTGTGTAAATGTTAGTATGTAACATTATTAAAATTAGGATTTTGGAACATTTTTGTAACGTTAACAGAAACATTTTCTTAGAGCATTAATATAACAGAGATGGAATGTTCTAATAACCTTTTAAATAACATTCAGGAAACAAAAATGAAACATTAGGAAAACGTTTTGAATGTTATTATAGTCCATAATAACGATGATACAATAAGGTTTTTGGAACGTTCTTGGAATGTTAATATAAAAACATTCCTTGAACATTAATATAACATGGATGGAATGTTCTAATAACGTTTTAAATAACATTCTGGGAACATTAATGAAACATTAGGAAAACGTTTTGA